>NC_060958.1:11519706-11819977 GCF_910589235.1 Vespa crabro | reverse complement strand
GAAACTATCAATACTCGAGATAAATCTATCCCTCGAAACATTACGCGTGAAATTTTACCACTCGAAATATTCTTGACGTCGACGCAAAGCAACTTTAACGTCGATTCCTTCGAAACAAATGGTCGTTCGGCGATATCGCCTTGAAATCTGACGAGGGTTTCGCAGAATTCGTCTTACGCCGTTGTCCAACACGAAACGATGATTATTCAAAGTTCCACGTTGAACCTCGTACCCGTCCCTTTATCGTTCTTATCTCTTCGTATTGGTATTCGAGCGGCAAACGCGCAAGATCCGCGTCCTATTAGGACTCTCCGAACGATAAGGTTAAAAGCGATCCTGTTTCCCCTTAAGGATCTTCCGAAATATATCTTTGCCGTTTTTATAGCAACCGTTTGGCGTTGATATGCGCTCGTTCTCTCTCTCTCTCTCTCTCTCCCTCCTCCTCTTTTCAAGCAAAATCCTCGTCTCTTTTCACGCACCGTTAAAGTACACGCACACGTTTTTATGACGGGTTCTTTCGAACGAGATAAAATCGTTCGTAATACGTCATTTTCTTTGCTATTAATTACGAGCATCGTATAAAGATGAAATATAAATGAATTGACGAAACGTCGGAGCCGGTAGTAGACAGGAAAGAAAAAAGGGAGAAGAGTAAAAGGCAAAGGAAAAAAGAATCACGGAGGATCGTAATTCACTAAGAGAGCAACTGCTTTCCTTTTGATCTCTTCGTAAGAAGGAAGACGCAACCGTAGAGAAGCAGCCGCGATGGTTTTCGACGATACCACCGGCCACCATGGATGTCAGATCGATCGATAATTTCCTAACCGACTATTTGTAATCTGTATATTCACCTGTCGATCCGTCAGTTTGTCGGCCAATCGAGATATCGTGCGTTCCACTTCTCGCCTATGTATTACCAACGGGCACACTGTATAAAGTAACGATATACGCGCGCGCGCTTATACTACACTGCAACGAACATGATCCAAGCTCAATGACAGCCAGGCTGACAGTAATACTAATACCAATACCAAACATCTACTCGACCTGTCGTCTCCGACGTAACTAAGAGAGAAACTCGAAACTTCGATGACAAAGTTATCGGAGGGTTCGAGTTAGTTACGAGCGACACGCTCCGATTATTTGAACGGACTATTAAACAAACGTATATATCTATCCAGATAGGATATATCACGATGGTCTAACAAAATAGCAAAATAGATCTTTTGTGTCGGATATATCTTCTTGGAAGGCCTGCGTCCGAAGGCCTTTCCTTATTGATTTATATGATTACGTCTATAAACTTGGGCCGATATCAGGAAGACGAAATGCAAAGCGGCAAACGTCCAAGTTCGTGGCACGGTAAGCGCCGATAAAATCGTTCGATTTACGTCTCGACGAAATAGACGGACCACCGGGCCGCGATATATCGATACCTAATCGCAGGTTGTACAGCTCCGTCGACTTGGTCTCAAAGAGAGAGCGAGAGAGAGCGAGAGAGAGAGAGAGAGAGAGAGAGCTAATACAGAATTCATGGTAAATTCACGTAATAACCCGTGACATTCCAGGGATCCCAAAAACGACCCGCCCACGCTAGCCCTCTACCGAGAGGAGACCCTCCCTGTCGAGAAAGAACATGGGACGACCGTCCAACCCCAACCATTAGATACGACGATAGAGGCCAATCGAATTTCATTATACTCTCCGAGCACACCGTGTAATTTTCTTCATCAAAATAGAGTCGGACTTTGAGCCTAATCCTAAATATTTACTTTCAGGATTAAAAAGAAAATAAACGCGCTGTTATAATAAAAAAAAAAAAAAAAAAAATTTCTATACGAATTCTATTTTTCTTCTTTCCTTGTTTTCTTTTTTTCTCTTCTTTTTTTTTCGTTCCTTCTTCGATCGTACTTGGCTTAAGAAAGCAAAGGGCTCGCGAAACGAACCCAATCCAAGATCTGTCCTCGCCCATTTTTACGGTCGTCGCTTTACACCCTACTCCTTACAATCGTCTTATTTTTCTTTTCTCTATTCATCCTCTCTCGTCTTGGTATTCCTCTCTCACACGCATGCACGCACAAACGCGCGCACATAAACTCTTTCCCTATCTACCCACTACTGACTCAACGTCTCCTCGCGCCTCCCTTATTCCTCTGTCGGGTATAATAATTAATGACCGTTCCTACGAAGAAGGCGCCGCCACCCAAGGGTCGATCCTCGTGCCAACCGCAAAAAATAATTATGAATTCGAAAACGTCCAGTTATTAATGCGCCAAACCGAGGTGCCAGAATGGAGAAAACGAAGCGAGTAAAGGAGTCACGTTCTAAACGTTAAGATAAAGTTGGCGCTCACCGAGCATCGTTTCGTGAAGACAGACAAATCCGTGAAATCGTATCTGCGAGTCCTTGTAAAGAGAGACGTAAGACGAGAGGCAATTAGCGAGTGAAAGGATCGAGAAGCCATCGATGAACATAGCATCGTGGCTGAAGGGCTTCGGGACTCGAAAATCGATTCGCCAAACAAATGACTTAGTTATTCCCTTCCAATCTCTATCTCTCTACGTCCGTCTTCTCTTCGCCGTTTTAATGGCTCTCTCTCTCTCTCTCTCTCTATCCCTCCCTCTCTCCCCTCTTCGTCCTCTGACAGCACTCGAAAATGCTACGAGTGGACACGAGAAAGATACAAACAGACGGGTCGAGATGAAAGAACAAAGGAGGCTCGTGGCAAAAAAGGACACGAGAATCGCGGTACGATCGAAGTAGAAAGGAGGAGTTAAAGAGGGGTGAAAGGAAATGTAGTCGGGACATAAATGAGAGGCGTGGTGGGGTGTGGTCAAGTTTCTTAGAGGGTTGATTTCTCTTTGGATTTATATTTCATAAATTACGTGGGACTTTAGCGGACAGCGGCGAGTCCGGAACGAAAATTCGTACGAGGCAAGCGGCTTTCGAGAGCCCAGACACTTTTTAAGTGTCCCCTTGCTCTTACGTATAGAGAGAGAGAGAGAGAGAGAGAGAGAGAGAGAGAGAGAGAGTACCGCTGCTCTCCGTGCTAAACGATAAACAAAATTCCTCGCAAGTACTCGCCTTTTGAGAGAGTAGTTCGTTCGTAAGGCAAAAGTCAATTTGGAGTCACGATAAGAGTATACGCTCGCGTATTTAGAAAGATGCCAGAAGGTGAGAACGCACTTGACGACTAACGGCACGGTATTCGAAGTGTGCGCGCGCGCGTTACTACGATCTCAAAGAACTTGTCTCATCCGTAAACCCAAGAGCGCGTTCGCATACCTTGTCGACGAGTTTTCGATTCCAGCGAAACGTTTAGCCTCGCGCGATACGAAACGTTAAAAGGGACCCGACGATTAGAGCTTATCTCGCGATATGGTCAAAGCCATATCCCCTTTTATCGTTTCTCGCGCCATCGAAAGTGGACCGACTGATCCTGCCGGTTGTGAATTCGATTAACTTGTATCTACATATACATTTTTTATAGACGCGTTTCCTTTGAGATTCGAAACCAATCGTGACCAATTATCGTTTCGAACACGACTTTCGTTCGAATCTGTAACGTTTTTTGCCGATCACTTATGAATACGAAGAAACGTCTCGATAACGTCGAGATCGATTGTCAGATTCTTAGAGCGTTTAGAGATCGCTTAAGATTAAGATGGAAGATACGAGGGAGGGAGAGAGAGTGAGAGAGAGAGAGAGAGAGAGAGAGAGAGAGAGGAATGTTAATTTTCTCGAGAAAACAGAAACTGGTTCTTGTAACAACGACGGCGCCGAAAAGAGAGAGTCCGACGCATCTACGACATTCCACCCACCATCGTTGGGATCTCTCGAGAAGCAACGACGGCGGGGCAACAGGAAGAGGAGGAGAGCCGCAGCTGTCATGGTATTCCACCCACTGTTTTGTTTTCTAAGAAGAGAAGAAAGACTGAGAGTCGACGATTTGAATATCATTTTTGTGCTTGAAAAAGGACGTAGGTGGTGAAAGAGAAAAGACACAGAGAGGTGGTTTTCGGTGATCGATCGACAAGCGGAATGACTGTCGTGAACGCGTTGAAACGGTTCGAATGACGTTCCTTAAAAATTAACGTTCGTTTCTCGTTGTCACGTTCGCTCCGCGACGCGCTCGATTTTACTTTCTCAAAGTTCGACAAAGTCTCCGTGGAAAGTCAGGAAATAATTACACCAAGAAGAAAGTCATGATGACTCTCGAGTGGGTGCTCGAGGAACGAAAAACGGGAGAGGGAATGTTCGTTCAGTTTTCTCCTAGACAAACATTTTCGTCGACAAAGTGTTCCGAGAGAGGGTTCTCAGCAAAGTCACGTCGTGTCCTCGAGAGGAGCGGTTAGCACGGTAAGCAGGTCCGCGTCTTGTCGCAGCTTGATGAATCGCCAATTACCATGCGACCCGTCACTCACGTCCTTTTTCGTCGTTCGTATAACATCAGCACCGAGTAGCAACAACCTCTGCGACACCAATCAAGCGCGGGACGACCTTTAAAGCTCGTAATATCTCGACATAACTTAGTCGAGGGAAAAAGTAGCAGAGAGCTCCTCGATAGCGTACCGACGAGGAATCATTTGAAATTCATATATGCTCTTGGTACGAGACATAAGAGGAATCTCGGATCCTCCTCGAGACGCATAGAAGGCAATAAAAATATTTTCATTCGATTACGCGACATCAAAGTCGAAAAGCGATTTTTCTCGGATCGTTTGATCTACGAACAACGAGATCTCGATCAAGGAGAAACGGCATAGATCGTATACCGTAAGTAAGAAGAAAGGGGTCAAGTACCTCTACGGGATAACCGATTCGAGTCGATCCGCGACGAGGTGCAATTTGAGGATTTGCGAGCGAGAGAACATCGCTCTTAGCTTTTTCCTCTCGGTCGCACGAGCGGCCTCGCTAGAGGCTCGCGCGCTGCTATGCCAAACTCATGCGCGCACGGTACGGGGACTCGTAATTGAAAGCTGTTACGCTTGGTATTTTATGGCTTTGTCCTGGAGGCATGCAAAACTCGATTCTTAGGGTCCACCAATTGTAGGCCCGGGCAAGGGGTTTGAGTTAACGGGGCACGAAAATACGCGACTCCTAATTAAATCCGACTAAATTCATCAAAATCGTCGTTAAAAGCAGCCCACGGCCGAGAAACGTACTTAGTTCCTCGGGCGATGGCCGACCGTAGCGATGCCGTCCTTAACGATCCTTCGATGCGAAAACGAGATTCCGATCTGTCTAATTGACGCGGTACGGTGTCCGCGCGAGCATTCCGATCGAAATCATTCCGTGATCGAAAGCTCGACGATTATTTCGACCGGTGCTCGTCGTTCTTCTACGAGAGAGAGAGAGAGAGAGAGATCGCTTCGTCTCGCCGACATCGCTCGATATTGCTAATTTTAACAAGACCGAGTCCGCGGCCGATATCGATCGTTCCGGTTTTCTCGATAAACTCTCGTCCAAGTTTAATCAATTGACTGAAGAATAAATTTGGATCACACGTTCCTCGTCGCTACTTTCTAATTTCTTCCTCGACTTACTCGTCGTGCCATGAAACTCGTGCGATTAACGCGATTCACGCCCGATACGGAAGAGAGGAGAATAAAGTCACGATCGTAAAGCGGCGTCATTAGAAGATAAGTATCGGGAGAGCTCGGTCGTATATTATACCCGGTAACGGCAACTCCGATCGGGGGAATCCATCCCGATCGGTGGCTCGGTACGAGACTCACGATTTCTCTCTCTCTCTCTCTCTCTCTCTCCATCTTTCTCTTCCGAAGCGTGCGGCATGAGCTTATATCCTTGGACGAGACAATAACGTTCGATAATGATGGCAATAATAGTAATAATAGTAATAACGCCTTTTACGAGGATCTTTCAGGGTATCTCTCGGTGGTGGACAAGATAGCAACGCTACTCTCTCTTCCCTCTCTCTCTCTCTCTCTCTCTCTCTCTCTCTCTCTGAAGGCAGTCAGGAGAAATAGAAAAGGAGCAAATAGAAAGGCTCGAAAGGACAGAATCGACGATCGAGGCAGTGTCGGTAGTCGGAGGCGTACAAGAGAGAGAGAGAGAGAGAGAGAGAGAGAGAGAGAGAGAGAAAAAGGTCCTTCGCGTCACGGTGAGACAGCAATATGTAACACGGACCGAGGAATATAAAGGCTCGCTCGAAATAAAACACGAGCCACCGACTCGTTCGTGGGACGAAGAAAACCAAAGAGTGAACGGGAGTAGGTTGGAGGGTCGAGAAGGAGAAGAAAAGGTTGCAAGCGGAGAAATGAAAAGAGAAAAAGGTGGTGGATTGTGGGCCGCGCGAGAGCACGTTGAGAGACTAATTGACGAGGAGGTCGGGAAAAGAAGAGGGATCTGACGAGACGGTACACCCCCGGTAAATATCGTGACACGCGCTCAAATTAATGGCCTGAACGAAGAGGTTTGGAAAAAGAAGAACGAATCGGTATCCAATTTGATGACAGCTCGCGTCGGGATAGGATCAAAACATTGCGTATCCGATTTTAATAACTTTCGTAATAATTTCTAATCGAATGAAAACTTTTCGAACGAACGAATCCTTTTTTTGCCCCCTTCTGAGAACGTTTTAGTACGTTCAAACTTAATTATCGCTATGATTTAAGTTAAAGCTCTCTCGTCGTGCCACGTCTTGTCATAGTTCTCGCGATAAATTTGAGTGCTTCTTTTTTCGACGCCTCCGTCGGCCGCGTTCCTTTCAAGTTCCTCACGAGTTAACTTCCGACCGTGAGAAAATTCTTGGTCAATTTTCTTAGGGGAACGCTTTTTAGCGTTACGCTCGAAGGAATGCTGGCTTGCAGTTAGCATCGAAATATCGACAATTTACCGTTTCCATATGCAGGGAATAAATTGAAAACAGATTTTTTAAGACCCTCTTTGTAATTCGACCGGAGAATTTTATAGTCGAAAGTTCCCCCTTTCCAGCTTTTCCCTACGGCCTGTCGAAAGGTTAAAGCGAAGGGTCACCTTGGTACTCGTAGCTCGGCTACCAACGTTAAAACGTTTAATCGGACGAGAATAAAGTTGAAGAAGCCTATCATAGATTCACCAGTCGAAATCGTCGTCATTTTATTATCTCCTGGATGGAGAACGAGCAGAAAGAACAATTACGTTCGTCGTCGGCTGACCGAGGTACGAGAGACGCCTGAGAAAATATAACCAAAGAGAAGAGCGACAAAGAGCCGAACTGAATAATTATGAGGCATAATAAAATAACCGGCTTATAAATAATATAGGTTGAAACGTAGCCAGGCGAAAAGGGAGAAGAGAATAGATTATAATGAAATAGAATAGAATACAATAAAAGAGTATTCGTTCGTGAAGCATTCCACGTAGCGAGAGAGAGAGAGAGAGAGAGAGAGAGTGAGGGGGGAGGGGGGGGGGGAGACACGGGAATGGTAAAATTTACATTTATTTTGTATCCACGCAAGTTAAGGTTGAATGGGAAAACAAAAGGAAAATCGCTCTGACCCGGCTATTCTATTTCTGAAACTCCGATGGAAAAGCGAGAGGATTCGTTGACAACCTTTTCGTTTCGCCAAGACAAAGCAACGCGCTCGTATTAAGTTACATCTTTGGCAAGACGAGCGAGCGAGCGCCAATGCGAAAGCGACTAATTTTTCAGCAGCTCGGCTTACAAAGCGTGCATAATGCGCGGCCGGTGCATACACGCGCTCGGTGCAATCAGCCGCCTACCGATGCACGAGCAACACGAGGAAGATGCTGGTAAACCGTGCCGAGCAACAACCCAACGACTAATCCTGAAGGATCAGCCTTCGTACGCGAGCGCTCACCGTCGGGTCCTTTGACAAATGATGTATACATTAATGTATGCACATTGAAAATCACACTTATCAATACCAGCCTTCCTCTCCTTGCATTTCAGGTTCCATTTGAAAATACCGCGAGCGCTTTGTGTTATCCGATCGAGAGTAAAGCTCATCGATTATTTCGCTTTTTAAGTAACCACACTGATAATGTTTACACAAGAATTAATAAAAAATAATCCACTTTATTCGTCACGGTTGTTGCTCGCGACCAATTATTAGATTAACCAGACGCGCTTCGATTTCGATGCTTGTCGTCACGGCCGACTTTGATCTCGGTCGATGCGCTGTCGCGATTCACGCCACGACAAATGACGCGCTCCATTAAGTGACCGCCCGTTATAAATTGCAATTACCAATAGACGTCCTTCTGCTCGGGCCGACCGAAAGGATTCGTCGAGTAGCAGTACGCAGACTCCGCAGCTCCACGATTTTCGATCTCGTAAAGGCCACGGTACCGCTCGCTGAATTTAATCTGCATTCAATTTATCGAGGCTACTGCCGAGTAATTTATGAAGGTGCTCGTCACGCTTGAAAATGTACGATCAAAATATCGGGCCTATTATTTCAAGAAATATATCGCCAAAGTCGATGATTTTCATTACTTCGAATTAAATTTTAATATCACGGCCGATCCTGTTGTCGCGGCATAATTCGGCCAAGTCGTTAAGAAGTTAACTTTTGTCAAGAGAAAAAGGACAAAAGCATTGAACTATATTCGTAAAACGATCCTTGTCCTATGACACGCTTCCGACTCTCTTCACCTACCCATCTACGTTCGAAGGAATCGTCGTTCGATAGTATCGCCATTGCCGCCGTCCGTCTCGCGCGAGACAGTTTGCGCGTAGGCGCAAACATAATTATCGTTTTGAAAACGGCATACGTGTACACGGCGCATTATTCGAAGCGTATCGCAGCAACAATGGTCGCCTTACGATCCCTGATCCATCCTCGATATCTCAACGGACACGACGGCTGGGTTGTCCGACTAGAACATTGTACGTATTCGATCGACTTGCAAATGTTACTGATACTCGAGGCCTACGGGTTCGAGATGAAAGAAAAGCGGATCAAGGTTGAATCGACAAGAATATAAAAGAGCGTGAGAATTTTGATAGAGTATGACAGAAAGGAGATAAGGGGGAGGGAAATGATAAAAATGTGAATAAGAGGAAAAAGATAAAAATGTAAAAATGTAAAAATCGGCGAAATCGGGCGCACCTGGGCCGCGTTATGTCGCTTGGGCGTGTCTGGGTTGGCACAGCCTGGCAAAACGCGTGGGCAGGGCCCCGTAGTATTATGCCGATCCCCGGCCGAGAGTCGGTACGTCTCGTCGGCTACGGAGGACTCGAATCGGCTTGAGGATTCGCGAGTCCACGCAGAAATGCCGCCGTGGCCTGGCTGTCGCATTGAAAACGCTCGTCAAACGTGCGACGCGAGGCTATATAGGTACGCGCGTACGCTTGTACGTGGGCGTGCGAGAAAGAGACAGACAGAGAGAGAGAGAGAGAGAGGAATAAGCATGTGAGCGAGCGTGCAAGAATATATATGCGCGTTACGTACCAAGTACCGCGAAGGTACGGATTGAAGGACCAGGTGTGTCGCAGGTAGTACGTTTCCCAACGATCGATCGATCGATCGATCGTACCGATCTCCGAGGAAAATGGCGAGAGATAATACGCTGATTTCTAAGAGCGATAGGAGCAGGTGCCATGGATAATATCGGTTATCGCGCTTCGCGCTCGATGAGCAACGGATAAATTTCTCGCACGATCGCCTAGAGAGAGAGAGAGAGAGAGAGAGAGAGAGGCATATAAATTGCGCCCGTTTAGGCGTTTGGCGTTTATGATCCGATTTATAGTACGACGTTGGCGCATTTACGGTCGCGCACCGTAACTCCGAATCTACTCCTATGACTAGGTGCGTCTTATTAAGCTATTTGCCGACGTTGACCAACTTCAACACTTTTCCTTCGATTCGTCCTTTATATCGTCAATTTTCCTACGTGATCGCGTAGTTTTACTAACAACGACAATTTATCAATGACAGAATTTTATCACGGCGTAGAAACTCGCGTAGTACGCGAAAAGATCGCGTACGTGAAAATGAATAGCTCGATGCAGACGCAATATCTTATATATATATATATATATACATTCGTCTATGTATCCTGGATATTGCCGTCCAAGCACCCATCGTTAATAATGATTTAATGGAAATTTAATGGAAATCGTTTGCGCAAGAAAGCGTTTTGCCCAGTGATAAGCTACTCCTACGTTGGTCGCGGTTCCGTCGAACTTTCGAAGAAGATACGTACGATAATGACTGGCAAGAAACAAACCGTAAAAAGATAAAACGTTGTATGGAAATCTTTCCGTTCGTATCCCCATTCCTAGGGAGATCTAGAAACGGGAGGATCTAGATTTTCCTCTCTCGTTATCGCCAGGGAATACTTCCGTGTCGCTTTGATTGACGCGCAGTGTCCGTGCTTCGGACTTTAACGTTCGAAACTAATTTGAATTTAGCTCGCGGCGTACCGCGAGGAAAAACTCGCAATTACGCTCGACGGCTTTCGTCAAAGTCGCGCGGATCCCCTTATAACAGCGGCCTTCGCGGAAAGATCGATCGGTATGCAAATCGTTCGACGTACGGAAGCGAAAAAGATCCTTTACCTATAGGTTGCGTTAATATAGGCGAAAAACGCAATTATACCTGTCCGTCGTTCGATCGTTCCCTAAGTATTGTAAGTTTATCGAGATTAAACGATTATCTTGGCACTTAATATCCCGCGCGTGGAAACGAGCGCGACACCTGAGCCAAGACACCTTTCGCTTGTAAAAAGAATTTCTCTTTGAAAGAAGAAGAAAATAAGGGAAAAAAACCGAGCAAGAAAGAAATACCTAACGACGACGTATCGCCGAAGGATATAAGAGGTAGATACTACACGTCGCACTTAATCCCGGCTTATTAAATAAATCATTCCCTCTGTTTCTCTGTTACTCGGAGTAACCAACATCTCTTAACTTCTATCTTATAATTCTGCCATTAATTTTTCCTAATCGAGCCGTGAAAGAAGCCGTGGGTCCGTCTGCGTGATCCCAAGGAGCACGCTCCACTCTAGAGGAGCCCGTAAAGAGAGCCTCGTCCGGCGTAGCCGTTGAATCGTCGTTAAAGAATGAAAATGGCCTCTTATATGACATCAAAGAACGTAGAATCGTGCGAGATCGATTATTAATAGAGATAGAAATGTTATCAACAATAGAAAGATTACCTCTTACGGCGGCGTTGAGTCTGTCCAAATTTGCAAGCGTCAACGGCACCGGTCCAAAGTGCATCACGATTTTGTCGGACCTTCGTGACTCGCCGAGTCCGTGCTCGTGTCTCGCCATGAATATACCGGTGTAACTTCGTCTTATGTAGAGACTACACGTGTCGTTCAGCGCTAGCTCTAGCGTGCCGTTCAAAGCGCCCTTGATCGCTCTCTTCACGCGAACGTGCAATTGTCCCTTTCTCAGTTCCTTCATCTTCCCGGTAAATATATACTCGGCCTGATGAACTTTCTTCAGGAAGACCGTGTCGTTTCTAATAGCCGCGGTCAGATTTGCCCGACATTCGAGCAGCTCTTTGGTCGAGAGACCTTCCAGAACGATCAGGCTGCTCAAAACCAAAAGGAGGCTGACTTTTAAACGGTTCATTTTCGTACTATGCTTTTTTCAGAGATTCGAACGAACGTCACGAGTGAATCATCGTCACGTCGATACCAAGAAGCGACGGGAACTTTCTCTCGGTCACTCCTATTCGAAGATATTGAAGAAAAGAAAAGTGGCGGTGGGGGAGGGGGGAAAAAAGAAAAAAGAAAAGAACGTATATAATCTCGATCGCGCTCTCGTTCCGTTTCGATTTTCACGAGGAGCCGCAGGAGAGAGCGAGAGGAGAGATTCCTCTAAATGGAAACGGAACCGTTCACGCTAGTCGTGCGATCTTGAGCAACAGGTTGGCGCCGTGTGTCGACCCACGCTCGCCGATTTCCAATCCGCGTACCTCGTTTCCTGCTCTTTCTCCCGAGAGTGGCAAGTGCCACTAAACGCGATTCGATTGGCAAATCGACGGAAAACTATCCTTGGGTTCTTCTACTTGCGCGACTTGTCCCATCCGTCTGCGATTATGCGACGACGCCGAAGGATGCCGGTGAATGCTAACGTCGGAAATGTTACAGGACACGTGCGATCATTCGACTCGAGCTTATCCCTTGTTTATCAGCTCGTTAAGAAAATGACACGAGATTACAAAGCACTCAGCATTTATGACGAAACACCAACCAATTACACGATTCCACTATTCTTATCCAATCTCTATCGTACACACTCGCTCGCGAAAACTCAACGCACGCGATTCCGTTAAGTAACAATACCATATACGCACTGTCACGAATGCTCCAATGAATTAACGTTCGACAATTCTATTCTAAATAAACAAAATTAAAACTCGAAAAAGTTTGATAAAATCGATCGTAAAATCGACGATGAAAAATCGATGGCACTCCGCTCTCGATATACTAAGGAGAAGAAGCGGTAGAGTGAGGAGAGCACAGTGGTGAGGTGTGGTGGTTGGTCGCGTGGAGGCACGCGCTGGACTGAGGAGGGCTAAGTGTGGATGCTGCAACTACAACGTGTAGGCGTAAGTCGCCTTAGACCAAGGGACTAAGAGGGAGAGAGAGAGAGAGCGCGAGCGACGAGCGAGAGAATGTATGCGTGTGTCTTGTGTACGTAGCCGTGCGCGAGTAGCGTATTCGAGCGTTACGAGCTGAGATGAAGTGTGCGCGCGCTCGTGTGTGTCTCTCTCTCTCTCTCTCTCTCTCTCTCTCTCTCTCTCTCTCTATGTGTGCGTGCGTGCGTGTATAAGAGAAAGAGAGAGCCGATGAAGGCGGGCCAATATGCGAACGAGCAAGAGAGACGGAATGCTTCCTCGTAAGGCGGTTCGTTATACGTCCCGTGTATCTCTCTCTCTCTCTCCCGGATCGTGCAGAGGCGCGCGCGCGCGCCTGCTCCTGCGACATGCTGCGTGTAGGTGCCGTTGGCACACTTACGCACAGCTTCTGTGCGTTCACTCATTCGTTCGACTGACGTAAATCGTACGTACGCGTACGGGACGCTCGCCAAATAATTCCCCTTCGTAGAAATCCAAGTACTATCGGATCTCGGAAAGCGTAAGAGCAATCGAGATAAGAAGTAATAGTTTCTTTCGAAAATAACGAATCCTCTTTAGCAATTCCACGTACATTCGCACACATTTTCCATCTATGATAATAAATAAAGATATAAATCTATACTCGTCGCATCGTCTCACTTACGATCAACTCCAGGATACATGGGAAACGATAAAGCATATCGGTCCGTCGACGTTTCATCGGTTCTCGTAAGATCGCGTGCATGCGTCGATGGTAGAGCGCCCACACATACGCACCCACACCTCTGACGACTCTGGGGTGACACATCGTGCGAACCCACGAGATAAGGCGATCTAATCGATATCAGCTTAACGAGCGACGATCTCTCGCTCTCTTTGGCGTAATTGATGGCGATCGATAATATCATATAGCGAATCGACCCCCCTCTGGAGAGAGCCGCTCTTCTCTTTCTCTCTGTGCCCTTATAAAACGAGCGTTATACCTCTTCGATACCGTATCGTCCATGAAATTGTAAGAATCCATTTTAACGAGCAATCTTGTACCTGAAAAAAGTTAATAGCTCAACTATCGTCATAAGGATGTACACGACGTATACGCGAAAAGATACGAATTTTCTTTATTTATGGTAATCGTTTCTGAGACCAAAGCAGAGGGGGGGGGGGGGGAGAGAGAGAGACAGAAAGTGGGAACGGCAGGGAAGTGATCTATGATGTCGTCAGTTATAGTACATCATAATTTCCGTGGATATTTATATCCACACGGACAATGTTATGATGCCACACGGCTCGGCGGCCGAGTTGGGCGTGGATGAAATGAGATTCTTGTCTTGTCTTGTTCCGCCAACCAGATATGGTCTCGAGTTTCGAACGTGCGTAGAAAACGATTCGCAAACGGGGAGAGTTAGTACCTCCTCCTCATCCTCCTCCTCCCCCTCCGTCTCCTCTTCCTCTTTCTTAACGGACGCGTGCAGCTTCTCCGGCTGTATATGTACCTGTGAGAAACGAGGTGATTCCGCGTACCACGAGATAGTCGTAAAGTTAAGAGACATAAAGCAATCATCGAGGAGAATCTCGCGAAAATCTAATGCTGAAGGAGAGAGAGAGAGAGAGAGAGAGAGAGAGAAGGGGGGGGGGGTAGTTGCCCTTAGAACGGAGATTTGATTTACGATCCTGCGAATCGAAGCGACGCGTTCAAACGACCGTTAACGGGATAGCTAGCTATAATACGAAAACGTTAATACATCGAACTCGTTCGCGTCGATACGATCTCTCGAGTGTAATCGGAAATACTGGCAAATCGAAGGCGCGTATAAAGGAGAAGAGCGATAAGCGAAGAAACGCGAGAGCTTGGAGAAACGCGTTAGAGTCCATGCTTAACCGTAGAAATTTACATCTTCATTACGAGCCGATAAAGTCCTCGTTAGATGAGTTAACGAGGTGCGATAATGAAACACAAGGATCGATATCGAGTTGATGTTCTCTCTCTTTTTCTCTCTCTCTCTCTCTCTCGCGCGCGCGCGCGCGCGCGTACTCCCACGTGCTTTCTACGAAGGGAATATGGCTCGTGCACCCTTTGTGTATCTCCTCTTCGCGCGAGAATAACCCAGCAATGGTAATAGAGAGGAGGACTGACGCTAATGAATGTATCGCGGAAAGCGCCGTACCGTATCGTCACCGGTTCAACGAGATTTCTCGCTCAGCCGACTCGTTCGAATCTACACCTAGCACGCGATCCTTTCCAAAAGAGCTCGGCTCCTTCTTCTCTCGTCCATGGAACATTAAGTCCATGGTACTCTCGTGAGAGACTGGCAGAATGAACGACGGCCAGAGCGAATCGTCGTTCCGTTGCCCACGCTCCCTCGTCGACGTACCGCTATCGACTGAATGCGTGCGTCCTTACACGCCGTGCCATCGGCAAGGGCGTGGTATCGAGATTAATCTGTTTACATTTGACGATTTCTAACGTCTTTGAGAATACGGTCGAACTTTATTGATATATACATGTATATGTATATATATATATATTTATATGTTACTCGTACTCGAATTCAGACGTAATAAATTAACATCTTTTTCTCTTTTTCATTCTTATATGTCTGCTTTGCGACATACATATATTTTCGGCATAAATACAAAGGAGAGAAATACTAGCGATCTTAGGCGATAATTTTGTTAAAGAGCTTGTCGTCAACAAGGTAGTTAGAAGGAAGACAAATCGTCGGCTGTGGAGAAGTAAAATATGTTGAGAGGGAAAGACGAGACGTGCTACCGCGAGCGTCGGCTGATCGGCTAACGAATGGATCGATTTGCATGGCTCGTTAACAATACGGACAAGGAACACTAATGCGGCACTTTGTTTCGGACGACCTTGCCGCGATCGAGCTCTCGTCGAGTACGTCGACGGATAAAAAAGAAAAGAGAGATCTGTCTCAGTTCGGCCCCGTAGGAACAGAAAGACGAACGCAGTGTTGTAACGTTACGGCGCGCGGATAAACGAAAATTAAGAAAAAAGTCATAGATAGGAACGAGCAAACGTTGTAACGAACGATCAGAGTATACCTACCACCTACCTACCTAGAGGAGTAATCGTGGAAGAAAGACGACTCGATGACGGCTCGATGAAGATGAGTTACGAGGAGTGTCGCCCCCGGCTTCTTCTTAGGGAGCTCGAAAGCTCGCTTCTCATCCGCGGGAACTTGCGAGAGCTCGCGTGCGAGCACGTCGTAATGGTAGCGTCGTTAAGCCTTTATATATTTGTCAAGAGGATTTAAGTAATACCATTGTCAATACGACCGATACGGCGCCCGCAATGAAAAGGAGACGCTTTGACGCGTTCCTCTAGCTCCTACGAATTCGAATTTGTCTTACCGAGATACCGAGATCCTAATAATAACCGATAGAGATAGATAAATGGTGTGCGAATGAAGTGCGCCGACGAGGAGGAGAAAGGCGAAAGCGAAATGTCGCAAAGATATCGATGCTTGGCAACATTTTCGCGAACTAATATATTATCGCCAGAAACAATCTCTGAAATTGATCGGTGCAAGCGGTGTGGGCGCATGTGTCGTCGATTTCGTTGCTAACGCCGTTACTATCGTATGTATCGTGGAGCCGCTACAAAGCCGTATAAAGATCTGCTCGAGTGCGGCTGGTAACCCATGCATATGCCATGGAGCGGGAGAAAAGTAACGAGAACGCGCGCAACACGCGACTACTTGCATAAAGATGCAATTTGTGAGGAAACGTACAAGAGAGAGAGAGAGAGAGAGAGAGAGAATGATAGAGCTCGACCACGAACACGCGTACGTTTTTGAGAAGCGTGCATGTATTTAGCATAAGTCTCGTACCCGAGGCGGTCTCTCTCTCTCTCTCTCATCGTATTTCATGCTGACCATGCTTATTCGCTCGTCCTTTGCCGCCGACGTAACCGCAACGTCGTTTCTTTTTTTAACCTCTTCCTTCCTCTACTATAATGAACATTTTTCATCATTACGAATTCGTTGAAAAGAGACTCAGGTTGGACCTCGAATAGACAAAGAAAGAGACGTTTTACGTATCGAAAGGTTCGAATGAAAGATAGCAACGATCCTTTAGGAAGAGACGAGAGACGTTCGACGAACTCGTCTCACGGTAACTCTACTCTTCCCTTGGAAAGTAACTTAATAGTCTATTCACCGACACCTTCGCGGCACGTTCGAAGCCTCTTCGAACGCGCGTTTATTACGCATTCGCGTCGTTCACGGTGATAGAATTTACCTTGCGTTATGTTTTTAGCGCGTAATAATACCGTGTTGTTACCTATCTACGTAGATACACGATAGATGGATACGTCTTGTAAAAGTCAGTGAACATGAAGGTGCAACACGAAGAAGACCTCTTGTAATGTGGCACGGTATCCGTCATAAAACGAACGTCATGCGCACGCGTCGTTATTGAAAAATAAAAATGTTATGGTCGAGACTCGAAAGTCGATTAAATTAAATAAAACGCCGGCAAAACTGTACTTTCTCGTGGCATCTTTTTCTCAAGGAGGAAGATAATAATGGCTACGCCTTGCGAGAGCTAAGAGTAGTCTTGAAAAGAAAGATGGGACACGTGAACGCTCTTGGCACTCTTCCTCGAACGCAGAACATGCTTACGACTCTTGAAACTGAATATGTATGTAGCCATCTTACCTCAGTGGAAACTCGCGGCTGAAGATGATCATAATCGATGTAATACGAAGAAGCGAGAGCCTATATTCGGACCTTGTTAATTTACTAAGCTTATTGTTGAAAGAAAGTGTTCGAATGAGGGAAAAGGTTTGATTTGGACTATACGAAGACGCGACGAATTAAGCGTACCGAACAATTAGGAATCTTATCTTGGATGCTTAACGAGCGGCAGCCACTTGTAATTTCGAGTACGAGCAACGTAGCTAGAACGTCTACGTTTCGTTGACGGGACTAAAAGAAGTTCTTATCGCAGCTGGATTCTCGCTTTACGAGGCGCGTCTCGTCGTAAAGGCGAGAACGTGTAGCGCGAGGAAGAGTAAAAAAGAAAGGGACCGATATCTCGAGCGAAAACCAGCGGCGAATTACGGTGATTTCGAATTTTAGAAGCGACATCAATGCCAATTACGGATCTCGAGTTCACGCGAAACCAGAAACGTCCTGTCTCTCTCGTCGTAATCGCGTTGTCCTCGTATCGTGTGCCATGGTCTCGTCGGCCTTTTAACGATCGTTCCAGGCAACTATTCAGGAACGAGAATAAATACGTGCGATTAATAAAAATGGCTGAGAGTGGAAGATGTAGACTTCATTTAGATTGCGACGACGTTCTTTAGCGAAAAAGATAAGTCATTTCGACGATAAGCAGACGACAACGTACCTACATACACTATCTAGCGTAGTACGTAGAGCGGGACGTAAATGGCGAAGGAAATGTGGACACGTCGGAATTAAAATATCACGGAGAAAAATGCTTACGAGGCTCTCTCTCTCTCTCTCTCTCTCTCTCTCTCTCTCTCTCTCTCGCTCGCTCGCTCGCTCGCTTGCTCGCTCTCTCATTGTGAAGAACGATAAGTTAACGGAGACGCGACGGCCAGGCTGACAGCCGAGGATTATAATGGAATGATGCATGATGCTTGAAGGAAAATTATATCATCGAGAGCTCTGCGCGCAACGGGTCGTTACCGTAATCGGTAAGACCAGCGTTGTCTTTGATATACAACGACGTCAATCCTTCGTACGTCTCCGCGATAACGAGAATTAAATCTTCCTTTTTGACGAGACTCTCAGGATCTTTTTAGAGATCGATCGAATACAATATTACTATTCTTCGCGAATATCCCAGCAAGGACAATGGAATCTTGCAAAGAATACCTGTATGCTTATACAGATAAAAGGAAAAGGAAAAAGAGATGAAGAGAGAGCGCCCTTGAGAACGTGTGGTCATTGACGGACAGCCCTTAGCTCCGCTTTAAATCTAACCTGACGGCTGACAAAGATCCAGATCCTTCATCCCGTTAACCACTTAGTCAGCGAAGCAACGCGCCGCTGCTCGCTAAGATTCTTATCTCTCGTGTTTGTCGGGACGCGTCGCTCGTTAAGGACACTCTGAAAAGGAGGCCGAGAAGGAGGATGGAAATACTCGAAGGAAAGATCGTGAGTGGTAGAAAATATCGAACGTCGCTAACAGTGGATTCTTCTCGATACGATAGCAGAGGCAGAACAGCATTGGGCGCAAAGGCCTCGTCTACCTCGGTATCTACCTATGTAATACCTTCAAAGGAGGATGAAAAAAAATTACGTTTATTCACAATCTGGAAATTTTCTACGACGTCGATCTCACGCTAAAGACGGCGCTAAAGTGATCGATCAAGCGACTCGCCTCGGGCTTACGCTTCCTGCTTTGAACCAACAATTACCCTTCCTCTTCGAGAACGATCGCACCAACGTTGGTACGTTGGAGAAGAGCAAAGGAATTCGTTCTTCCACGAAAGGAGATCCAAAGATGACGAAGGTACTACCTCGGCAAATAGGAAGGGAGAAGGGAGAGGAAGAGAGAGAGGGGCATCCTTTGCTGGGCAGAAGGAATCGAAGGAACGTCGAACGAAGGGGAGAGAGCGAGAGAGAGAGAGAGAGAGAGAGAGAGAGAGAGGGAGAGAGAGAGAGGGAGAGAGAGTTACCCTCGGGGGCACGGCATAAATCCCTACGGACAGACAGCATGTTCGACTAATTACAGATCCCTGATTACCGAAGGACCGCGCGACTCGTTCGCATAATAAAGAAAAAATAAATTAATAAAGCGCTAATATCGCGACCGGCCCATCTCTTTCTCCCTCGCGGAGAATGGCGAAAAAAAAAAGATCTTTATTAATTTATTGTGATCGAGTTCCGATAAAGAACCCCCGATCGCGCATAGGTTAAGCCGCTCGCGTGGTCCATCGATACGCGAGATCGGTGGGGATTGAGAGACCTTTTAGAAAGGGCATTTCACGGTGCGTTCTCGGGTAGCGCACGAAAATTAATCGACGATCTTAATAACCGTGCATATTCGGCCATTCGTACCCGCCTCCCTGTCGTTTCTCATTACGATCGCTTTTGCTCGATCTTGATCGGACGCGCGAAAACGCAAAAAGATCCTAGTGCCCTATAATATCATGTTCGTTTTCTAACTCGTACGAATGATTCGATAGACAAAGTCGGTCGACGGAGGAGCGAACTTCCGCGTGGGCCTTTCACGGTCGACTCTCTTTAATATGGCGCCTCGAGAGGATTTATTTTCGCGGTATTAAATCCACAACCGGAGTTACTCGGCGAACGAATGGGTTGCCCCTAATGAACTGTAGCAAAACCGGGTCTCGAATGCGTGCGGGGGCGTTTTCACAAGCAATTAATGCGACCTTAAAGGGCTCGTGACCGCCTCCGCCGGAACGGGGCCGAACTGCCGTTCGACGTCTTCGATTTAATCGATCACACCACGATACGATCCAACGCCTCGCTACGAAAGGGCGGGACCATATCGAGAAAGGACTCCGTTCGTGTGCCCACCTTTTCTTTCTGCCTTTTTATGTTTTTTTTTTTTTGTTTTTTTTTTTTTTATTTTATCCTTAGACAATGTCAAGATAATTTTTTCGTTTAGCAACACCTCCGCGAAAATTTCCGTCGGAGAAAAATTGCTACGACATATTTTCCACGTTCGCATGGAAAGGCTCGTAAACTAATTACCATTAAACGTGCACCAACTCGTCCATATTAAATTTTGATTTTATCTGCGGCAATCGACGATTAATTTCATTACTCCGGCAAGTCGCATACCCGTAATTACCTTCGTGCCGATGTCTCGGCTGCCTCACAATAATGGTTAAAAAATCACTCGAATGCGTTCGCTACTCGAATGAAATTGTCACAGACGCTTAAGTAGACGTTGAGAGAGCGAGAGAGAGAGAGAGAGCAGTTTACGCGCCGGTGGTACGGCGTTTCAAAGGCACCGATTCCGGATCGTTAATGAGTCGGAAACGCGTTCGTATAATGATTGAGGTATCGAAGCTAAAGTAACAAATATCTCGTACGATTGAGAAGGAGAAAGAGAGAAATGAGAATCCACCGTCTATCTTTCTCTACTTTCTTATAGTCGTAGTAATATTCTATTAAAGTAATAGCCCTCCCCTCTTAGAGACCGTCGTAGCGAATAGCGAAGCAACAAATTTCTTATGGGCAATGTAAATCGGGCTATAAGTCGGGGTAGTTACACTGTTTAGCCAATTAGCAGAATGCGACCGGTTTTCAGGTGCATCGCAAACGGTTTCTTTGCTCGCAATAGCGAAACCGCGATAATTTCTACTTCTCGGTCAGCGAACATCCTGTTTGTAATAAATACAAATTAGAAATGTGCGACGCACGAAAATATAAATAACAGTCGTAGAGTAGTATGGAGAAAAGTCGTTCTGGAATCGTCACGTGCTCTGACGCTACCCTCTCGCCAGAAACAAACGTCACCCCCGCCAGACGGGCTTAGAAAATATTGTTTATATCGTCGGCACAGTGGGTAGTCGAAAAATTACGAGTCTCGGTCGAGCCATTCGAAGGACGGGCGTCGTTACATTCCTTGAATATTACTATTACCCTGACGCTCGTCTTACCTACGCAAAAACGATAGAAGGAAAGAGGAGAAGGTTGGCACGCGCTTACAAAGAATGGAGACGTGCTCGAAGTCGAGGAAAAAAGATTCCACGAATGTTTGTGCGAAGGCGAAACGGCGAGTTTATCGAAAGCGTTCTCCTCGAAAGTGTCGGCGTGTGCGCTTGAGTTATCCGCAAGTCCTTACCGAGATACGATAAAATCCCAAAGAATATGATTTTCCAAAAAAGAAATACTCGACGGAGGTGTGATGCCAGGAGCCTACTCTTAACAATCCTTGGACTCGACTCGATCGTACGTGGATGTATACGTGCACGCGCGTTACGTTCCCCATTGCGAGGTCGTGTCTCGACCGATCGAGTTCAAAACGATAATGACTCCGGCACTCGAATGACTCGCTCGATATCAAGCACTCTTGTGCTTGACAGTAAGGCGTATTCATAAGAAGCTAATACAAGTTGGAGGTATGCCACTCGTTCTCCTCGTTCGAATCGTTAAAAAAGAATCGCTTAGAGTCGCGAGGCCAGACGCCTTTGCTTTTCGTGCGGCGAGTGAAAATCAATCGATGCGCGAATCATCGTAAATTCGCGTCGAGCGACGTGACGCGACGTGCTCGCACGAAAGCCGTTTCGGTCCATCGGTCGGACATAAAAATGTCAGTCGCGAGAGAGAACCGAGCATAACGATCGAGCTCCAAAAAAAATCTCTTCTCCCTCCGACCGAGGGAGGCAGAGAGAGAGAGAGAGAGAGGAAGAGATTTCCGTAGTTACGATAAAGACGTGCTACGTGAGAGCTCGGACGTTCCCAAGATTATCACGTTCGTTTCCTCCTTAGCGGACGTTCTACGGACGAAACGACGATGATCCTGCTTACGCGACTACGCTAAGGCTGATATATGATTTCGTGTTGTAACGCCGATATTGTTCTTCCCTCTGTATTTGACTTTCTTTCTTCTCTTCTTCTTCTTCTTCTTCTTCTTCTTCTTCTTCTTCTTCTTTCTGTATATCTTCTCGGCTCGAAGGAAAAAAAGCAAAGAAAAGGGACATGGCACAAAACCAAGCCATTATGGCATCGCCATCAGCGAACTACCCAGTACACCCCAGCTATCTACGTACGTGTACGTAAGAATAGGAACTCACACGTTGATATAAGGCCGCGGAAAAGAATCGGCCGAGACAAAAGCCGATTCAAGGACCGCGAAAACACACTTGTCCCACGCCATCTGGTTGTAAACAAGGGATTTCGCGCTCCTCTCCGCGAAATAAACGCTAGGCTCACCCACGCCTCATGAAATCCCCATTGTTACGCAAAGGCGTCGCGTGCTGCGTGGCAAATGTACTCGCACCTTCGTTCTGCTTTATTACACCGACCAAGTTCTGTTAAACGGAAGAAAAGCCCATTTTCATCCGTCTTTCCGTCCTCTATCTTTCTAGTAGTTTACGTTCTACTAGTTACGTTCCCTTTGAGAATTTGTGGAAATTCGAGCTGTGGAAAACGTTCCTGTTCCTCATCGATCATTCCTGGCCGTAACGGTCTCGCCGTAACTCTAATCGGATTTCAGCATTTCTTCTCGAAGAAGCATAAGAGTGGTTCAAACCCAACAAACCTACCGCCGATAAATCCTCGTCCTTTGGTGACGACGCTTGACGATCCGAAAGCAAAACCAACTACGTACACGCGTAAATCAGGCGGACCTCTGCTTCGGCTTAACGCAAAATTTACTGCCGTATACCGTACTGAACCTTCTCAGACACCTTCGAAATGCAAACGTTTGCAAACGACAGCCTGGCGAACGCCCGCTAACGTTTACGATCCTTTTTGCCATCACCCATCGTCCGATCTCTTTCGATTACATCCTACGAGATCATTGATATTGCTCCGAAAATTGTAGTTCGTTAAGAGTGCACGAAGTAACCGTCGAGATGTTCCGATGACATCGAACAGATATAGAGACCAACTTGCCGGATTAAAGTCCCTGAAATTTGAATAAATTTCATCGTCTCTCTCTCTCTCTCTCTCTCTCTCTCGCCCCGCTGAGATCGATTCGGATCTACGCTCTTCTGTTTGCTCGTTGGTAGGCTTAACGCGAGTTAATATGTTTATCGACGCTCGTGATCGCTGGCAGCCATTCGTCACGTCTGGACCACGTCGATCGCCGCACGCTTTGTACACGTACTCGCGCGCACACTCTCGTCTGCATCCGTGAAGCGAAAGCCACGTTCGCGTCTAAAGTACCTGCGTCGCGTCCTTCGTAAGGGAAGTGCGCGCGAGCACACTGCTGCGAGGTGGAACAGAACGCGCCTGAAAAAGACGAATGGTAGACAAATATGGGCAGGACGGTTTCTATGTGCACTTCCCATTACCGGGCACCCACGCGCGCTAGGGTAACGCGGACCAGAGAGAAATGCGTCGTAGATACTTAATGGATTCTCGAGAGATTGAATTTATCTGGGCGTTCACGTTATTCGCCTAGAGACTCCTCGAGTCTCGACGATTTAACTCGACACGAATCTTACGCAATATCGTATCGATGATATTAATAGGAACGATCGTAGAAACGAGGTGCGTAATGACGGAGCAATAAGACTAATGTCGCTCAATGAGTAATCCGCATTCGTTACGGATGATCGATCCTTCTTCCCATAATCGTCCGAAACATTTGAATGGGTTTAAAAATATCTCGAAATTAAAGAAATAAATAGCGCGGATTCGATTTAATCGTCTCCTTTCCATCGATACGATTGCGCTCAACCGGAGAGAAAGAAAAGAAAAAGGAATTCGGGATTGTCGAGTTTCTCACGATTTCACATCTTCTCGATTTTTACCTGTGAATTATGTGAACTCGCGTATATGATTTGTCGTTTTTACGAAGCCGCTACCAAAAGAGTAAAATAAAAGAAAAAAGGATTAAGAAGCAGTACGAATTGTGGATATTTTAAATGTTACGTCCCACGTGTCGAATGTTGCACGTAAACCAGAATGCGTAACTTGTTCTGCAGGAACCACAGGCCATTTCCCAATGGAATAAAGCCTGGCATGAGATCTCGTACCGGTTTTCCAAATATGACCTAATCCAGTCATCGTATCGTAACTCAGTCCGCGCCGTTTGTTCCAGGAGGCCGCTCGGCCACGCGTCAAATATGCAAATCGGAATGCACAATTTGTCCTTCTTTGCGATCGAACTCGATAGCGTCTACATGAGAGGAAGAGAAAAAATCAAAGTGCCGGTAGATCCAACGCGTATTAAAGTCATCAATTCGTGAAACGCCGTAAAGCGATATCGAGCGAGTTAAATCGTCGATTTACGAATTATTCAGGACAGTATTACTATCTTTCATACTCTGCTTTCGGTAGCTAGACGATCATAAAAGTAACCATACCATTGAACGTACAAAGTAGCTAGCAAGAAAATAATATAGATACCTAGATACTTACCGGCGAATTCACTGAACCAACATTAAATCTAAATAATGAGAAATAAGCTATGGCTATTCTATAAAACTTTAAGCGTTATTACGGCTTCATTTCGCGATACGTTGGATACCAAACGATTAAGTGACTTCTTTCGTCGTATCTTCTTTGGTTCGTCGTTTTAAAAATGACTGACGCACTCTTCCGAAGGCGAGGATATCGAAAAGTATTTCTCTTAGTCCTAATGGCGGTAGTAATCTTACAAATTAAAGAAGCACCGTGAGCAAGAGCGGAAAGTTCGTGAATAAGAAGATGTGGTGGGAGGTTGAAACGGGATGGAGCGAGAGGTATTTAAGAGAAAGAGTAAGATTGTGAGAGAGAAAGAAAGAGCTAAGGAAAACAGGTAAAGAAGGCAAGGAGAGGAGCGTCGTAACGTAACTCAGTGCCGGACCGTTTCTTCCACGGCGTTGTAGCCACGTATCAAATATGCAAATGCGAGTACATAATTTGTCTCGTTGCTTTGCGCTCGCTCGCTCTCTCTCTCTCTCTCTCTCTCTCTCTCTCTCTCTCTCTCTCTTTCTCGGGACACAAAAGAAAAAAAAAAAGAAAAACAAGTACAATGTAAGATCGAGAAAGAGAACACTCTCGGCCCTTTTGGACGCGTCGCTCTCCTTTTTGCTCCAACAGCTCCGCTTTTGATCCGCTCCGGAAGAAGACCGACCAGAAGCGTGCACGCTCCTCGAGAATATATTTATAGTTTAAAGAGCGTATACGTGATAGAGAAAGAGAGAGAAAAGGATTCCATCCAAGATAATCTTTCCCTTCGACGTTTCCTCCTCTATTATTTCGTCCGATATCTTTCTTTCCTATCCTCGACAAATTTTTCGTACGAACCAATCCAGCTTTCGGATTACCTCTTTATCGCTTCTCCCACTTACTTTGGTATTTCTCATCGAACATTCGCTCTCTCTCTCTCTTTCTCTCTTTTGTTCTTCGTCGTGTTCGCCTTTATGTACACACCGTCGTTCGCTTTCACGCGCTTCAACGCCGCGCGCGATAACTTAATTGCAGCACGAAATTATCTGATTGGCAACTTGGCCCCGAGCTTCTTGCCGGAGTAAGAAAGAGGGAGAGAGAGAGAGAGAGAGAGAGTACACTATCCTGCCGGTTTTCTTCTCGAGTTTGCGATTTCGAGCGAAAAGCAACCGAGAGATATATTTGCCAGAAATGATTTTATTTATCTCGAACGAGTCGAGCTACGAGATAATAAAGTTCGTTTCGTGCGGGATGAGAATACAAGATCAAAGTTCCTATCGTTTCGCTGGTATACGGAACGCTCGGAAGATGTTATTACCGGTATTGGCGTGATGCTATTGTAAAAGGGAATTTAAATCAAGGTCCACAACTCGAGAGAAACGCTTCCTGCTCGTTTCAAACCAGTATCGTGGCAATATTCGACAACCACCTACGCGTACCCCCGTGGAGAAAGTTGCCCTTCTCGCGATTCAATTTATTGCAATCGTTGCGCTCTCGCAGAAATTTCCAGAAGGAATCCCATCGCCCTTCTTAATTTCTTTCTTCCGAGTACGAGGACTTTGAAAATTTGAAATTAAAATGTTGGTAGCGATAAACCACGCGGGCCATTGCCAACTGGCAGTATCCGAGAACATTCGAAGGAATGTCCCTTTCTACTAAAAAATAAACTTAACTACTAAAAAAGAAAAAGAGGAAAACCGAAAGCACGTTCGAGAGAAGACTCGACGAAAGAGTCGAGAGAGAGAGAGAGAGAGAGAATATTGGAAATAACGAGTACCGATTTAAGCATCGAGTTCGCCCCTTTTCACGACCACCAATGCTTCCGAATAATCGCAAAAAGATCTTCGTATAGGCGTGAAGAAGTCACGCACGAAGGATCGAATATAATATAGGTTCCCCTCTACGATCGTTTCGCCGGCACAAGATGAAGACATTCAAGCTCGAGCGAGCACAGTCGTCCCGTAAATTTCCCAGGAGCGGCAGATACGATCACGGCCGCGAATAATTTCTGAATCGGTCACGGTCCCCCCCCTTTGATTTCGCTATAGCCAACAGCAAAGGAATATAGGGTAGGAAAGAAGGGTTGAAATTCGTAGAAAAAAAAGAAAATTAAAAGATAGTGGCTTATTACGATAGGGTCTAAAAAAACGTAGGAATCCTCGATGATGATCATGAAAGGTAGACGAAAAGGAACGAAAGAGAGAAAAGGTGGGGGCTTGTCGCTGGTCAAGAAATTCCATTAAGTATGTAAAGTAGTATCCTGAACGTCTCGAAATAAAACGGACAGTCGGACGTTCGCGCGAGCGTGTCTTTCAGTCCGCTCGTAAATCGCTCGTGGGTGGAGGCCTCGAGATGAAAGAATGAGAGAAAAGGAGAGAGAAAGAGAGAGGGAGAGAGATCCCTGAAAAGAAATTTCCCAATGGCCCGGTCATCCGTAAGGCTGCTAGCAAGAGACCCACACACAGAGAAACGTACACACGTATAACCCATGCACCATAACTTCTGTGCCTTTTACGAGGAGAACCGAGATAACGGACACCGCCTCTCTCACTTTCTTTTTTTCTCCCTCCCCTTTTTCTCTGAGATCTTGACGGCGTTACTGGCGTTGCCGCCAACGCCGCCACCATCGAGCGTTCCTCTCCCAGAAACCGTAATCAGCACGAGAGCATTCGACGGAAGCGCGTTTTTTCTCTCTCTCTCTCTCTCTCTCTCTCTCTCTCTCTCTCTCTCTCTCTCTCTCTTCCTCCCCTCCCGTCTTCGTCTTCGTCGTAAAGCCCCGACCATACCCTCGAGCGGTGTGCAAATTGTCTTAGAGGACGAACCAATTCCCCATAGATCGTTTCGTACTACGGTTTACGATTTTTATTTGACACGCGTTGCCTCGTTAAATTGGAGAAAAAAAATCTATACCAATCGTCTATGGTTACATTGTTTGCGAAATATGAAAAAGAATAATCAAAAGCATAAGTAACATAATCGATGGAATTTATGAACGTACTTGAAAGACGACAAGTGGGTCGATCAGTTAAGGAACTAAATAATATACTTTTCACAAAACACGGGATGGGGTTAGTGAGATACGCTTTATCTCGAATCTTTTTGCACGTCCAGTTCATTACGTTATCCATAGCCGTTTGGTATTACGAGCATTTTACGATAGTTCGTTAAGATTACATTTCGCTCGGTTATTTATAGTCGAAATTTCTTTTCTTCCAGTCGTGTGACATTGTTCTAGCCTCTGGCTCTTTACTCGTGATAATTACGTCGTTGACCCAATGAATGAATCTCAGAAAAAGTACGAAGGTGGTTTCTAAAGCATTTTCACGTTGTATAAAATCAGAAAAATGATGTCAACCCTTAGACGCGACGTCTCTGCCCCACACACACACACATACACACATACACGCTCTCTCTCTCTCTCTCTCTCTTTCTCTATCTGTCTCTCTTTATTCGGGTAGGTAAGCTTTGAAGGCGTCATTACGTGCGAACGACATCCCACTTAAGTGCTCCATTTATATCCCGAGAAGCATAGTACCGTGCACGTAGGAATTTATAAGCTATAATATTGCTACCATGGTAGTAAAGCGTAGCAGTATATATCAGCACCGCGAAAATGATCGCCCCGTACATAAGACGTGCATATCGCAGGATTTTATTGCCATCGCAACGATCCTCGCTTGTCGCTTTTCTATATGGAGCAACGAGACTACGAAACTAGTTCGTATAACTACCTTGAAAGTCTCTCCTTCTCTTTATACTCGTCCTTCATCGCTTTTCTTTATCCTCCTCTACTCTCGACGTTATTCCGACAAACATATTTCGATCGCATATCGAGAAACAATGAATGCCGAACGATAAAACGCATCTGAAAGGAAAGAAACGCGCACGCGAACACTAAATAGGGAAAAACGATCGTGCGTGCCGATATTAAAGTGCGCTTTAACGACTTAATCGCAATAATATATCGACGATTAACGAGTGCGAGGATGCCTCGGCGATGTTCGACGACGGCATAACGACTACCGTCGATTCTTCTCCTTCGACCTTTTTACCGCGCACTTTCTTACAGCACGGCGAAGAGACTTGAAGGGTCAAAGTCGATCGAAAAGCAAACCATGGAGGCATAAACGGAAGTCGCGATTCGACGGGCTCGGAAGAAAAATGATCGTTGCGAAGTGAGTAATTGAAAGCCGAGATCGAAACGAGACGAGAGGAAAGAGAGAGAAAGAGAGAGAGTAGGAAAATTTATTACGCGAAATATAAAGCGAAAGAGCGATGGTTGGCGCATATCAACATCAGTATTGTTAATCACGACAAAGTAATTAACCTGCGACTAATGCAGTTAAATATTTCATTCGATCGCATCGACTACAAAAATCTGAGCATAATCGTTAATGATTAATTAACTTTGATCGTAGGACGAATATATAAATACTGGAACGCAGTACGTTAGATAAGGTCGAGCGAACATAATCCGATAATAAGGTCTATAAGGATGAAGAGAGAGAGAGAGAGAGAGATCGACAGCACGTCCTCGTCGTCTACTTCGTCTTCTTCAAGATCGAAGACCTTGCAAGGTATTCGCGAAGGGACTAGGTAAGGCGGCGTACACACACGCGACGCGTGGGCGTGCCACGCGACCGAACGAGTTTCTTCGTCTCTTTCTTCGAGGCTCCACCTTTCGAGCTTCCAGGATGCTCGCACGATACCTTTGCCGAGCTATCGGCGACCGCCACGGACTACGATCGTTTGAATATTCCTGACGAGGCCCGATATCTACCTACGATATCGCTCTGACCAAAAGAGACGAGTTCGTACGAGAGGATGCTCCCGCGCAGAAATACTAAGCGTCTTTATATTTCTTCTTAAAGTTTGTCGCAGAAAATTTTATTAGTCGGACCAGTTCTTTCGCGATTAAATCATTCCGAGTAGACGGAATGCAATTTTTGAATTTTCTTAGCAGTTAGTCCGACGATTTTTCAAATCGTCGATGTAATCGCACTTTGCCGACTTCCTAGATGACTACTAATTAAACCACTATTTTATGCGGTGTTCCTCGATATCAAGAAGATGTTTAACGAGCATCATTACCGGACAAGGCGCTTAAATTCCGAAATCGAAAGAAAAGAAATCCTCTCGTGCGGAGAAATTACTCATAATTATCGCTGTCGCTTTAAACCATACTTCCCGTCGACGTTAATGCGAAATAACGATAACAGAGGATACTCCTCGCGATGGTTATCTCAAAGCGCGAATTTCAAAGAAGAATATTCTCCAATGGCAAACACGCATCGACTTTAGGCAACGGCGTCTCTTCCTCGCGAATTAGTCTTTGTTGCCACGACGACGAAGAATCATTAGTGCGAAACGTCGTGCAAGGACGTACCGTCCGATGTGTAAATCAGATATTTTATTTCGTCACGGCGAGTTAGTCAGCGGTGCCTGTCGGATGGCAAAAAAAAAAGAGAAAAAAAGAGAAAAAAGAAAAAAAAGGAAAAGAAGGGACGGCTCGCGGCAAGAGACGCGTGGGTGGTAAAACTGGTAGATGAGAAACACAAACATTGGAAATACGGAGAAGCGTTACGTAGCGACTCGGTACCGTCGAAAAGTCGCGTTCGCGCGACCTTAAATCGCGAGCATCGTCGAAATACGAAAGAGAGATTCTGTAAATCTTGGATTTTATCGAAATAATATCACCGGTTGGAGTCTCGCGAGTGGTATTCCCTAACGGAATGGAAAGAACGAATCTTCTTCTTCTTCTTCTTCTTCTTCTTCTCCTCCTCCTTATTCCTTTTTCTCCTTTTATTCCCTTTTTTCTCGCTTCACTTTATCTCTAGCTCTTTGGCCTCACTCGCGAATATACCTCGCTTTTGCGAGCAAATATTTGCATATTCATCGGCGAACGTAGTAGAGGCAAACGTAAAAGTAATAGAATACGCGAGCGAGAAGGAGCGAGCATGGATTTTCGGATCTCTTTAAATTTATTCTCAATAAATATTCGCTTATTGGTATTCCAGGAGCACCCACTCGTACGCGCTTCGCCGCTTTGTATCAGCCGCATCCCTTCGCTAATTTTCCCCCGTTTCGATCGTATAATAATCGGAGTCCGATAATTTATACGATATATTTTATGGGCGACTTCTTTTTCGTATTCTCGGTGATCGAAGCTGAAACTTTTGATTTTCACACGCGTCTCGTGCAATTCGAATCTCCGAGGTGGCGCGATCAAAGTGATCTTCCCAGCCGGTTTAGAGTTTCCACGAAGCGACTCGACGTCGATACAGGACCAAATTAATATTCAATCTCGCCGAAGATAAAGGTATATTGGGAACACGCGGCTTATCGCTAATGTGTCTCTGTAAGAGATAAATTTTGCGAATTAATTAAGCAACAACGTTATGTACCAACGTTTTTTGCTTCGCGCATTGAAGCCGCCAGGCCGCGCGTGTAAGCGATAAAAGGCAACCTTCAATGTTTACTCGCGTTGTCCATTGAGCTCGACGGAGAGAAACGTAACAACGACGTTCGGTTACTTTCAAAGGAACAACCTTCTTTTCGAAGATGCCCGAACGACGATTCAAAGTTTCTTCATACCTGAAATATTCGCGGCATCTATAATACCTATCGATATTGATAAATCTTTATCGAGGATAGATGGCATAATATTATGACCTTATGTGGAGATTCGATCGATCTCCCTTCTTTCAAAAGGAAAATTAAAATCGATAGTCCAACGATTAATCTCTTCGAGCGTTCCCCGACGCGTATATCGCGTGGGAATTTTTTCGCCTCGTAACAAGACACTTGGTCCTACGATCGCGTGACTCTATAAAGTTCCATTTCGTTCCATCTTAAGAGGGTCAAGATATGTCCCTGGAACATTATTCAAGGTCCGTTGTCGGAATGTCGAGTGAGAAAGCGGAGTGAGAAAGAGAGAATCCTCTCCTTTTCGTTCGATAAGAAAGGATCTCGCGTGCATTTTTTTCCTTTCCTTTTCGATAGACTATCGATGATCGTAGGTGCGAATTGCGTTTGGTTCCAAGAGTGGCGAATTGCCGCACGCGAGCCTCGAACGATGATCGAAGACTCGGCCCAAGAAGAAATATTAACGAAATATGCGTAAACAATTCCGAAAGGAGAAACGAAGCAGAGCGATGGGAACGGAAAGAGAAGGTAACCAACAGACTTTGATCTCTTCCAATCGCGGAGGTATAAGTTTTCTCGTTGCATTGCCGAGAAGAAAAGGACGGAGAGGAAGGAGCCGAGCGGCGCCCGATCGATCGATTCGCGTCTACAGCCACCACGAAGCCACCACGAAGAACGAAGCCGAAGGCGGCTTTCGTTCCGGACCGACTGGTTCTGTTTCTCTCTCGGCGTCGATCGGCCACATTAATCATATTGCGAACGACGCCGCGCCTCTCTTTATTTATTCACCCTCTCTCTTTCGCTGGCTCTCTTCCTCCGCCTCGATATCTTCCTCTCCGGACAACTCGGCCCGCTCGATATTCGTTGCATGACTGCTGCTCACTGATCCTGACTCGCTAACAGACTCCAGTCACCCTTATCTTCCTTCTTCCACCGTGTGAAATGGCCGACAGAAAGCTCCTATCGAGCTATTTAATCCGACCTTGCAACGGCATCTCTTAACCTTCTTCTTTTTTCCCCTTTCCTCCCATCCGACACGACTTTCATCTACCATTCGTTCCTACCAATCTACCAGTCTGTCTCCGTTCTACCTTTTTTTCCGAGTTATAACGCTTAAAATCTCGATCGCGGCTCTTCGATCCGACCATCGTCCGTCGATACGAAAACAAAAATGCGCTCGCGTCGACGTGTAGCGTATCTATAAATGTCATCTCTCTCTCTCTCTCTCTCTCTCTCTCTCTCTCTCGATTAAAAAGCGAATAAAAGTTTCTTACTTATCGCAAGGATATATCGTGCTCGACGCGCGAACCAAAAGTCCGTCGAACCTTGGCCAGTAATTTCGAGACGAAAGAAGAAGAAGAAGTTGGAAAAGCGGCGATCGCGCTAATAAGAGTGGGCGAGATTATTTATTGGCCATCGATGGAAAGACTTACGCGCGGTCGAGCGAGCAAAGATTACAGGCTATCCGTGCTAACAGGATGGAAGAAAAGGATCCCTCGGCGAGAAAGGGATTCGAGATGGATATAGAGAACGGGGCGATTTGAAAAGCGACCGCTGGAAAGAATTTGGTGGAGAAGGTAATGATCGTGATCCTGGTGAATATCTTGACAGGATAGAGACTGGCCAGGAGCGACTGGAAAATTGATTTTTTGAAAAATACAACCACGCCCGGGGTTGCTTCTGTGAATCGGCGGTGGCGGTGCTAACCATCGGACGCGATCGTTTCTACCTTCCTTCCTTCCTTCCTTCCTTCCTTCCTTCCTTCGAGAGCCCTTAAGCATCGGCGATAAATCGAACGGATTACAAAAAGGAAACTCTGGACTTGCGCCCGAGGAATGTCGGCCATCGATGCCGAGAGAAGGTGCCCTTTATAACGTACAAACGTTCGCTTGCAAATATGTCGCCATTGAAAATTCCACGTTGCTTCTCGAAGGTGGTATCCTTACATCTTCCTATCCAAATAAGTATTCATGCTGAAAGGACTAATCGCCGAATGAAATATCATACACAAAGTCCAAGCAAAAGATAATCTCCAATTAAATCCTCTTCGATTTATAAATTATCGAATCGATGGCAGCAACTCTACGCAACGCTCGCAGCCTTATCGATGACTCTCGATCCAAATATTACTTCTAAGTCTGTAAGGAGCAAGTCCAAGCACGAGTTTTATTACGTGCGTGTGCGAGCACGCTTATCGCGCTTCATCTACCAACTTACTAATCGGACGAATTATACAACAACGCATTAATCATAGTAATGGCACGAGAAAGTCGTAACAGCGGTAAACGCGAAAAGATACAGCTAAGACGTGGAGCATCGTTCGTGGAAGAATAAAACGACTACCTAAAAAGGTAACGAAGGAATGAAGTAGCCAAGGTGTCCGAGACGAAAAAGTTTCAGATAAGAACTAACTCTCTCTCTCTCCCTCCCTCTTTCGTGTTTCTTCTTCTTCTCCTTCTACGGTCGCCATAAAAACATGTATTTTAACATACACAAAGCCGTTTCCCTGCGATTATGTTTGTATTCGCAGACCTGGAATACTTCTGTCCCCTTCTTTCAACCTTCAACACTCATTTCTCCTTCACGCCGAAAAAAGAAAGAGATAGAAATAAATTTGACAAGTCCCATCAGTGATCTCTAGGCCACAGTGTTTCCCAAATGTCCGCCACACGCGGTGACAGAAGAAATATAACGTCCTCTAATCTCGACAAAAACAAAGTGACTACGAACGGTACCGGATATTTAACTAATCGTAGCTTTTTAATCACGTTCTCTCTTCTCTCATGCACGGCCATTCGTCTCTCCATCAAGCGTCACATTTTCGCGACGAAAATATCTTTCCTTCTAATCGTTCATCGCCTCGATTTAACTTTGATAGATCTTTGAAAATTTTTATTTTTATCTCGAAATTTGAAAATGACGATAAGCGATAAAACATTTGTCCGTACAGCTTTAAAAAGCCGCAATAAAACGTTCACCGAAAGTGAGCCGTCCGTATGATCCATTTTGGATGGTCAAAAGAGTGCCAGTAACAAGATACTCACCGGCGTCCACTTTGGGAAACACTGTTCTAGATGCAAAGGAAAAAAGGCAAAGGTTTCGCCCACGCCCGAGGAGGAACAACTTGATACAACGGAGCCGTCTCGCTTACAATCTAGTCCTTATAGAATCCTTTTGAACCGAAAAGAGAGAGAGAGAGAGAGAGAAAACGATAAAGACAAAGGCAAAGGAAGGAATGAGAATGAGAGAAGGGAAGAGTATGGGGGAGAGGGAGAGAGAGAGAGAGAGAGAGAGACGGAGTAGAGTCGGTAGAATAAAGAGATGAGAAAAGGGGAAGAGGGAAATACTCTCAACGGTGTACACAATGGAGAGTCGGAAATTCGAGCCGATGCAACGAGAGAAGCATCTTCGGTAATGATGTAGCTAGAGATCTCACTCGGTGAATGGCTTTGTGGCGAGGAACAAACAAACGTTGAAAACAAGAAAAAGAAGAAATGTCTAGAGAGAATGACATGTCTGATGGACTCAAAGAATCGACGGCATCTTGAGATTTATTCGAGGTCACGCGATAGAGCATCCTCAGAAATGTTGACGATGTGAACGAACCCTTAATCGTGGAAGCCAGAGTGCCGCGCCTCTTGTATTAGGCAGATTTCTTAACGCCCGTTATCGAGATGCTCCTTTGAGTCTGAAACGAACTGCACGGACTGAAGATCTCGCCGTAGAATCTAACGTCGTGAATTGGATCTATAATACTTCTTCCTTCGTGCATTCGTACGAAAGACCTTGGCCTCTGTTATATCTATGATTCGAGTTTACTTTCGAGTCTCGATGAAGCTTTTGTACGATCACCCGACGAAAGATCGAAAATCGTAAGAAATGAAAGATCGAGCTAACATCGAGGCAATCTCTTTTCTATCGACAAAGTGATACAAACCTGTTCGCTATTGTCGTACTCGAGACTCGGCAACGAAGGCGAGATCGGCTACGTGATTTAAGGGACGTCTAGGATAGTAATGGAGTATAAACGTGACTGCGGGGGTGTGGTGAGAGCAGGTCGACCACATTTTGGAATCACTCGGACGAGTTATAAGCCTTTGAACGCAAGACATTTTCTCGACGTTTAATTGTGATTTACGATACGTTCGACGCGAGGAATCTTCTTCTTCTGTTCTTCTTTTTTTCTTCTTTGAAAAAAAAGGAAAAAATCCTTCTCCTTCCAAAGGCAACATTTCGAACATATAATAGCCATTCTGGAGGAAAATCTAAATTATTTCGTTGATTCAAATGTTTTCGTGTATGAAATATCGATTGACGAACGAAGATGCGTGAATCAATGCCCACGCCGCTCGTAAAAATTTACATTCGATTATTACAAAACGATTCGCGAAACAATCCTGAAAGAACATCAAAGTATCGCAGGATCGCTATCACGAGAGCGAAATAATCTAACAAACTAATGAAGAGATCTCACTGTCCTCGGAACACACCGACGGACACATATACGAATTTCCACTTTTCTCTGTTTTTTATAGACGCTACAAAAATTGAACTGTAATCGAGTGTATACTTGGTAAATGTCTACGAACCACTCTCTCCTGTTGAACCTATTTCACCGTCATCTACAAGAAGGTACACATACTCTGGCTCAACGTCCGAGCAAAGATAGAAAATTGTCGATCGCAAGCAAAACTTTGTTTTCCTTCGCGATCCCTTCTCAAAGAACACTCCTATACCTCCCACTCGATATCATGGCGCGAGCAAGAACGTTCGATTCTTACAAAAGAGATCTATCTTCTCTCGCGATCGATCCTCTCGCGTTTATATCTCTTCTATCGGCAGGATCAGAGAAGAAACGGTAACATCTGTAAAAGCGAGAGATCGATCGATCGAAGAAGAGAGAGAGAGAGAGAGAGAGAAAGATCGCCTCTCGATCGTGAGTGGTTGGCAGGCGCGCGCGCGCGCGTGCCCAGAGCTCCCTCTTATTACTCCGACAGGCTGTCTCCCCGTCGTAAAAGCCAGCTGTATGTAAGTGCGGCGTGTGCACGATGGGAGCCGGTACGTTGATGCAAGGATCGTGGGTGTCGGTCCCACGCGTCTAGGTGGGGCCCGTCCTCCTCCTCCTCCTCATCTCTTCAGTCTCCCTTTCGTTTCTTTTACTTCTCCTCTTTCTCCCTCTCTTTCTCTCTCTTTCTTTACCTACCTATCTACCTACCTACCTACCTATCTACCTACCTACCTACCTACCTACCTATCTCTCTTCCTCGCCTTCTCTCGCTCATCTCTCTCTCTCTCTCTCTCTCTCTCTCTCTCTCTCTCTCTCTCCTCTCCCGGACCCCAGTCATTACATATATGGAAGGTGGAGGTCTTCCAAACGCGATCCAAACGAGTCTTCGTGATGCCGTCGTGAACTCACGAGAAAAGTATTCTTCCTTTCTTCTTTCTGTCCGTCCGTTCTTCTTTTTCTTCGGCCAATTTTCTGATTCATCTCAAAAGCTTTTCAAAAACATCAATTAAAAATGTTGTCATTCTTAGTTTAATAGATATAAAGAACAAGTACAATCATGAATATTTCCACTTTCGTCGATTATACGAATAACCGAAATTTTGTAAATCCTCGAATTGATGCGAATTACGATAATACGCGTATATTGTTCAACGATTCGATATTCGTGAGAAAAAAAAGAGACGATTATTACACGAGGCGATACCACTTTGCCGTTCGATCACCTATTCTCTTTTTAAGAGATCGAATCGCAAGACACCCGACACGATTATTAGTTACGAACCGTCAATGTTTTGAGCACATAAAACTCAATTCCATAATATACAGATACCTTATCTACATTTTATACAAAAAAGTGTGAAAAGAACGGAGTATAAATTCACTCGCATCTTCGATCAAAGACCTTAGAACGGAATATCCCACTTTAATAAAAAGACATAAAAGGATAGAAAGACCGCGAGTATCGCGGAAAGGGCTCGACGACAGCTCGCGTTACGCCTGGAAGCAGATCTCTTTGCGGTCTTGTTCGTTCTTTTTCTCCTTCGACGAAAACGAGACTTTGGCCTTCTCTTGGTGTACGAGCGTAAACATATGCAGATTGCCGGGTGGCAGCGTGTCCCCAAACTTTGCGTGCAAGATTATACACTTCGCGACGAGATTCCAGGACGCGAAGGAAAAAGGAAGAAGGAAACTCTCTCTCGCTCTCTCTCTCAGGAAAGAGAGTTTGAGTGAAAGAGATAGATAGAGAGAGTGAGAGAGAGAGAGAGAGAGAGAGAGAGAGAGGACAAGGGAGGCTGTGGAATCGCGATGCTGCCAAGGTGTAGCCAATATTAATAACAGGACATGTGTATCGAGTCCTCTGGAAGTTCGATGCTTCCGTACAACGCCGCCTTTCTCCTCCTACCTAACACGGATGCATTTTATTATGCTCTCCGCCTTGTCTCCTTCTCCCCCCTCCCCTCTCTCTCACACTTTTCGATCACCAACCGTATTAAATGCGATCGTCTTCCTGCCGTTGCGTTTAGCCGCTCCAACCTAAGACCAAAACGATCGCTTCGTACGATCTAAGACGTCACTATTAAAAGAACTGAGAAAGAAGCACTCACGCTTGGGGGCGTACTTATGAAATAAAGCGTATAAGTGTGGTAAAAATAAAGGGACGGCTATACATGGATTGCGGCGAGAAAGTGGACGTGAGAACGAATAACGAAATGGAAAAGAAAAAGAGAGAGAAAGAGAGAGCGCATATACGGAGCTACCTTTTATTATTGATAGTTACATGGTCGCGAGGCCAGCAGGGCATGTACGAAATTAATTTCGTACACGAGAAGAGTCCCAATATATTTGAGGGGAATAGTGCATAAATCAGCGATCGAATGCATTAGCTTCCAAAGGACTGCGCGATTATAGCGTTTAAAAGTACGTGGCTTTTGGCGCTCGTGAAAGAACCACGACCGGGAGAACGAGAGAGAGAGAGAGAGAGAGAGAGAGAGAGAGAGAGAGAGACAGGGCACGACGCTCAAACTAAAGAAAGACAAACGAAGCGGTACGTTCGCTCGCCCACGCGCGCGAATTAAAAACCCTTGGATAAGGCGAAGTCTCAGAGAAGCGTGTTGGGCGAGAGAAAAGAAGAAAGACGGAGGAAGGACGAAAAAGAGAGGAGAGCGTGGAAAAAAGACTCGCAAGGGACCACCCCACCATAATCTCTCTGAGAAGAAGAGGGAGAAGAGGGGGAAGAAGAAGAAGAAGAAACGAACTGAAAAGCACAGAAACGTGTGGGACGACGAAGCCAGAGGCCCTACGAAATTGGCGCCACTACCAACCTCCCTCCTCTCTCCTTTCCTTTTATCTCTCTTCTTCTCCTTGCTCCTCGATAAAACGACTGTTCACGTGCAATATTCGATTTTTTACAAAGACCCTCTCCAAAGGAGAATATTCATGAGAGAGTTTAAACCTCGCGGGAAACGATACTCTGACGCTCTTAACGAGCCGACGAATATTTTTCTCTTATAATTATCGGTAATTACGTTAACGGCTAACATCCCACAGTAAGATTTCCTTAATAAACACTCAATAATTGCGTTGTTACGTGTATATTCCTTTGGATAAGTACATGGCTTCTTCGCTTTCTTACATAAGTATATGCATGATCTTAACAAAACTCTTAACAGTTGATGTCCTTTTCTCTATTCTATAAAATATATATGAAATTTTGAAAAGAACGTTAAAAAAGTATTTTATATTTTGATGACTACTGCAAAAATTTAGACACATGCACGTCAGAGAGAATTATTTAACAAGTATTTTTATACGCGATGAGCAGGCAAAGAAATGAATTGTATAACATAGACACTCCCTTTCGAGGTCAGATTCATTATATATATATTTTTCGCTCGAGCGAAAAAATTTCCTTTTACGGAATGCCTTTGCCCTTTCGGAGACAAAAGTGGATGAAAAAAATCTGACGATGTCGGTCGACTCAAAAAGGCAGACAAAATCGTAAGATAAACGTAACCTTAGCAAAGGTAGGAATCTGATCCTCGATAAAAAATAGTGAAAAGATTTCTTGATACTCTTCATTTCGTCTTCACCCACTAAAAGTGAAATCCTAAACAATGCCATGGAAATGTATCTTCTTCCTCCAGAAATTCCATTGGAAAGATAATGTATTCTCCATGTAATACGCTTATAAATATTATTCTTATATAGATTATTTTCTTACTCTAAAAAATCACTTCTCGTCTTTAATGAGATTGAATTCGAAATTTAAAAAAATTAACACGTCAGCTCATCGAGATTGTAAAAATTCTTCGCCGAGAGCGAGCCAAGGAGGCTTCTACGAGGCACTCTTCTCCCGCCAATTACACCGTGACTAATGCTCCATGGCCTTGGGCATCTTTTCGAAATTCATCAAAATAAAGTAAAAGTATGAGGCATACGCGGTGGTCGGTAAAGGACCACCGGAGAGAATAATTCATTATACGAAGAATATTTCGCGAGGAATTAGTAATAGGAAACCCGTACGATACAATTTCGTATAACGTACGATGTATCACACGTAATGTGTACCATACACGTACACGTTCGTAAAATACGAGGGTAAGAACGACATCGTATATCTGCTCGCGAAATATGAACAATGAGAAAATTGAAAATAAGAGGCGGTGATATATTCGTTTGCTCGCACGCAACGATTATGTACGCAAGCAACAATACATAGGAATCCGAGGAGCTCGAAGAACGGCATTAACGAAACAACAACGTCGACGACGACGACGACGCAGCTCCGCTCGTTTTTCATACTACGTACTTTCACAGCGTGACCCGTGGCATACCGTATATACAATAACTTTCTTGCTAATTATAAAATAGTGATACGAGCGCAGTGTGCGTATAAACATGGTAACACATCGAAAAACACGAAGCCAATTATCTGCCGCCCGGTGAGAACGAACGCATGCCCTCTCATAAAGTGCTCGTCCCGTAGTTCCGCAAAGAAAAAAAAAGAACAATGAGAAGATCAACAATAAGGAATAGCGCATATCTTAAGTTTCGAAAAATATTAAACGCGTCCTCGATTCTAATTGAAATCGTTCAAAGTTCATAGTCCATATTTAATCGAATGTCCATTTAATTATCAGAGCAAAGATCTTCCTCTTTGTTATACATAACTATTTGATGTTTAATAAAAATAATGTGCGCGAATCGATTGAAACGAAATGTGCAACCTCCTTGTGCACGGTCCATTAACGTTATTACAAGTGCGGTGGCAGTGGCGGCGTCGTCAAGTAGAGGAAGCATAAGAACGTTTAACTTTAATTTTAATTTAAAATCATTGCGTCCGATGGAAGGACCACCTACGATCAGTAAGGAGGTCCGTCTCACTTCGAGAGGAGAGAGCTCGGGACTAAACCGCTGCTGAGAGTTAAGTCGGATTTCGTTTGACTTTTCAACGAAAGATTTAAGCAAATTCCAACTCGTTCAAACAAGACAAATCATTCGATTTACGAAATGATACAAAATCGATCTTATTTCGTAAGTTTTCCCACTCGCTGTTTAGCTTGTTATTGATTCAAGAATAAAAAAACAAATGTCGCAATAATGAAATAGTTGGCATTTCGAAAAAAGACAGATTAGTTCGAAAGTAAGAGACTTGAACGAATCCTTTTGCCGTCGAAGATCCATCGCTGGCCGAGCCACGAGCCAAGGTTCTCCAGGTAGCAGCGTACCCGACTCGGAGGCGGATGGCCATTGTTGAGACCTCCCACTGGGACCGCGACTCCTTGTCATCGCTCACATCGTCTGCGGCGAAGAGAAACAGTCACAACACGACCACGAGTGACGAGAAAATGCGTAATTACTTTGTCGTGAGTTCACGATCCTCCTCGATCCTCGCTATATCGAAGGTTTGAAAAGGTGCGAAATAAAAACAAATGTTAGAATAGAGAAGATCGGGTGTAAGAGAGATAAGATACGCGTAAACGAGGTAAATAATAATGTCGTTTACTTCTCGTAGTACGTAAACGCGTATAAGGTCATAGAAGACAATAGAGCGAGACAAAGAGTAAAAGAGAGAAACGAGAGGAAACAAACGCCGGTGGGCTTCAACGATGAAACGCTTTTACTCATCGACATTATTAACGAGCCGCCGAGCAACGTATCTACGTCGAGTACGTTAATGACGATGATCGATCGTAAAATCATAACTATCGTTGCTCGCGAAGGAAAAGGCCATTGAGAAGCTCTTCGAGGAAAATAGAGAAATGAAATTCCGTCTCGGCTATTATTCGAGGCGATCTTCCTGTGAATCTCGCTAAAGAAAAAGATAGGCAATTCGATGACGACGCATAAAGCTTTCCATATTTCCATTCGGTACCTCGATTAATAACACGTTAGAGCGATACGGTAACTAAACGGCGACAAATACGGAGTAGCGGCACTAATACGGAACACCGGGATTTATCGTCCTTACACATGCCTCGATTTATCAAGAACTACAAGAGAGCTACCTTCGCGTACGTGCGTCACGGACACACGAAAGAAGAATAATGATCGGCTGTACGAAGCCACATACATTTAGTAAACCCTGTCGATTCGTTAAACTTATCCCTGTGACTTAGATGTTTATTTTCGTCTCTGCCGATCCAGCGATATGTCATAAATAGCCGACATTCAAATTTACGTAGAGTAAGATCATTAAGGACTTTTAAGTAAATAACTTGAGAGTCGCTCGTCGAGGATCTCCTTTAATCAGGGTTTTTTGTTTTTTCTTTTTTTTTTTTTTTTTTTTTTTTTTTTCATCGACCGTAGGCGCCAGTACCATGGAGAATCGTCGTCGCAGGACATAAATCGGCATCCTTCTCGTGGCGTATCGCGCGGACTACACGCGAGAAGGACGCGCGATGCACCGACCGACCTACCGCCTACTTGCACTTGCACGCTCGGCAGGCACATACTTACGCGTTACCTGCATCTACGTAGGATATCTATACGTAGTAACGTATCTACATGCCCATAGATATACACTTGAAAGGAGAAACGCCGTGTGCGGGCCCGCGCGAGCCCGCGTACACACACTTGACTAGATTTGCGAGCGTATTCGAGCTAGGCCTTTAAATCGCAATTTTCCACGCATAATTTCGTAGCGTAACGTAACGCAAACGAACCGAACGGACTACCTAACGTAACCGTAGACGCAATTCTTATTTCTCTTGACGATCCTCCAGTCCAGGATTCAAATTTTCTTTCATTTTCGACACAGACAAGTGCCGCAAGACGTTGAAATAGTATAGAACGTAAAGGTGCTTCCTCGTCATCGCCTATCGCCAGTACCACCTCCGCTTCCTCCACCTCCACGAACGTCACGCTTCTCGATGCGAAGGAAAACGGATTTTGCCCACGTGCAAAGCCCTCCACCCACAGGGTGGAAAAGGAAGGGAGATGGCCAATACACAACAATGAACGCTCAGGATTTATGTTGTAGCTCGTGCTAATATAAAAGCCAATTTATTTCGCGTCGGAGAAGGAAGAGAGATATCCTCCCTCCCTCTCTCTCTCTCTCTCTCTCTCTCTCTCTCTTTCTCTCCCGCGCGCGCGCGTTTTCAAACCCCTGCCCCACTCTACTAGTCACTTTGTCTCAGACTATAAGCGCTGGACACACCGTTCTACAATTTATGCACAATAACTTTGTACAATGGGCAAAATTTATCACGAAAACAATGCCGAACGTACCTAGAATTTATGTAGGAACGAAGCTACTCGGCCTTTGCTTCGGCTACTCGTCGAATTAAAGGGAACGTTGTTTTTTCAACGATTAGATCTCCCTCTCGAGAACAGCTCGATCGCGTAAATCAAATTGTGAAAGTGAAAGGACGGACAGTGACCGTTGCCCGTAAATATTATTAACATATCACGTGTGCGTTTCAAATTCGCTCGATCTTTCGAAAGAGATATTCCTAGATAGAGAATAAGAGTAGAAAAAGAGGAAAAAGGATGAAATGTTTGATCCATGGGACGGGATAAAGGGAACGACGCAGAGAAATCGTAAAGAACGCGCGTTCAACAACGATACGTGTATGTATATCTATTTATTCAACTTTCCTGCGTCCTTTACATCGACGATGAAGCGTCACGGTCGACCCTTTTAAGGGTGCGTGCCTTCGGTCATTTATTTTCAACGCGTCGGGATTCCCAGATCGCGGTAACGACCACGGTTAATATGATTTTCCCAAAGTGATAGTTAAACCCTAAACCGGGCTCATAACGCGTTACTTGGATAAAGTTATGTAAATAGTGAAAAATAGCTTGAATTCAAATAGCTTGAACGGAAAACGAGGGATTAGAATCGTATATGTAGGTATCTCGACGATATGACTAACAACTAGCGATGTCCGTACCCATCTCCCTCATCCATCCGTACCCCCCATCTAGACATTCCTCTAGGCATTCCTCTAGCTCTCGACCTTGAGTTTCGTAATAAACGTTCTTAAAAGGTAGATACTACTGACGATCACAGTCGTGAGTAAAGAATTGTGCGACTTTAATGTACCTTACATAGCTACATTATCGCGACGATGGATACTTAAGATCGTAGACAGTGTTGCGCAACATACGTACAAGGTTAATTTCGTATCGCATAAAAGTGACAATTTACCGGTTACTTTTATAGAGTCAAGATAAAGTAGCCATCAAAATAGTATCCATAAAAGTATCCATAAAGTGGCATACAAAGACGTATGATCTACTCGTACCTTTACACGCCATTTCGAATTCAGAGTCGTCGAGGATGAGCATTCTGGGTACGGAGAAACGATGAAATAACGAATTGAGATATTTATAGGGCTCGGAAATCACTGTGGAGAAACGAACCCGCGTTCGTTCGATTAATAAATTTCAAAAGACACGGGCAAAGACGAGCGCCTTACAAGAGTCGGACGTTCGAATCGAGCCTTTTAAGCTGGGATCACGATCTCTATCTGCACCCTTCTCTCCCTTTTACACATTTTTATCCGACGACGAAACGCGTCGTCTAACGAACCAAACGATTGTCCGGACGAGCTAACAGGCAGAGTAATTTAAAGTGTAACTCTTCCCAAACGTGTTGCGCGTCCTAACGTGGGCATCGAAACAATGCGCCCGATGGACAATACTTATTAGTTTCGGGGAGGTGGGCGAGTAATTTTCTCACTCCTTCTTTATGCTGCACGAGAGTAGAAGCGAGTATGAAGCGAGGCCGAGAGAATGCCGCCTACAAGCCCGGAACGAGGTGCCGGGGTCTATCATTGCCGAGGTTACACGAAATCGCTTTCGGAAGAAACATCTGAAGTTTCGATCCCACGTGGGATTCTAGTGGTTTTCAAGATAAAGAGGAGATATAACAACGTTCTTAAGCGTTAATCGATCCCACCAATTTTGTTATTAACGCGAAAAATGCAAACGCTTCGGCCTCTCGACGATAAAAGGGCCGGCAGTTAACGAACGACTCTTCGACCGACTCCTCGAACGACTCCTCGAACGACTTCTCGAAGGATCTACGAGGGATTAACTTTCGTGGGCACAAAGTCGATACCGCCGAACGATAAATCAGATCGTGCCGTTCCGAGAGAGTGGTATTAAGCCCCTATCGCATTACGCGGAAAATAGGGCAGCTTGACGAATATTTAGACCGCGACCAGTCGAACCAGTCCCCGCTGGCGGATTCACCTCGGCGCGATATAACTTGCCCGCTGCCGAATCATGAATAAATTTTAACAAGATCGAGCACGCTTGTGATCCTACGAGTTGCCGAATGCCGCTTATACCTACACACGCACGCGCGCGCACACACACACACACACACACACACGGGCGAGTAAATATACGTAAGAAAAAGTTATAAATCAAAAGTTCTAATCAGATTGCTTCATCGAACCCACTTTTCGAGAAGTTATGGAGAGAGGAGGTAGGAGAGGTTGAATACGAAATGTTGCTAAAATTTGGAGCCAATGGACAAATCAAACACCATATCTACAATTTTAAAAGCGATCTTATGATGTCGTACGCCCGAATAGAAGAATATCCAAAAAAAAAAAAAAGGTTTTTGAACTTAAAAAACTAATTTACATAAAATGCATAAATACTCTCTAATGTACAATGATCGTTAGAAATCTCTCGATTAGGTTTTAGAGGCCTCTAAATAATAATAATAATTTCAACTATCGCATCGTACAACTCGATCCTAATGAATGAAACTCGAAGAGAACGAAACGATTACCGCATACCATCGTTGAAAGACAAAACTTTCGACTTTCTACGATCGCGAGGGAAGTTGGTTAACCAATGTTTTCATTCGAATAAAACTAATTGAACGTACTTAATAACTTCCCCTCGTAGGCTGTGTCGAGCGATATCGCAGGCAAATTATTTTCTGGTGTAGCTAAATAAAATAGGTTCGTTAATATCTTTTATCGAGAAAGCTAAGCAAGTCGAACTAGTGCGAAATATTTTTCTCTCTCTCTTTTTTTCCTCGTAAAGTCCTACACACAAAGTGTCGGACACGCGCGATGACGTAAGTTTCGTTTCACGGAAGAAAAAAGTACAACTATATGTAAAGAGATAAATTGTGGCGAAACTCAGAGGCACGCGCGCGCACGCTCTCACTCGCTTAACGATTCACAGAGAATCGCGAGATTCTACGTGCACCCTAGAATATTTATGCAAATCGAGAGCGTAAAATGCTCCTCCACGCAATTTACCTCCTCGTTATCCCACGTTCTAGGATCAAATGAAGTCTTCTCCAAGGAAGCCCGATTAATATGCACGCAGTCTTTCTCTTTTCTGCTTCTCTCCTTCGAACGAAAAATATTTGCGATAAATCGATACTAATCTAAAACCTTATGGTCGGTATTACGAATAAAGAGCTTGCCAGTGATCTTGAAAAAGTTCGAGAAGATAGAGAAAACGAAAAGAAAATGGAACGTGCATAGCCTTGCATATTGAAAAGCTAATCCATCCCAACGCGTCAGCACGTTCATTCGTAGTATATACCGTGAAAATTGTAGTTCACCCACGTGAGATAAGCCGCACCTCGCAAAAGAACGAACGAATGAAAGGACACGGAGGAACATTTGAGAGAAAAGGAGAGAAATAGAGAAGCCAGTTTGGTTGACGCGCGCGTTTTACGTGCATAGGCACAGTGTTTACAGCTACAAGCGCTTGGTCGGTTATTTAGTCACGCTCCAGTAAGCGTTTTCAAGAGTACGCTTTGTGACCCATTATGGCGCGTGTCGGGACGCGTGTCGTAGACTCGGTGCAGGGACCTGCCACGCGACGCAAATATAGATGCGACTTCTCCTTTCTCTTTTTTTCCACCGATACCTATTTTCGATATCCCTTCTACTCTTTTCCTAGAGATCCTAGAGAAAAGCCGTAATTCAATGGTATTGAGAAAGCAGGCTTCTCTCGCATCAACGGGTTGCATCTGTCCCCGTGTGAGTCCGTGCGAGAAGAAATATGGCTTGATTTTCTGAATGACTGCGCGTGTAAGCGCGCGACTGCGGAAGCCAAGAAGATACGATCCGCAAATAGTAAAGCCCGAACCGAAAAAAGACGGCGGAAATAGAGAAATGTTTTCCTAACCCAGAGACAAGAATAAATACAAGCGACGCGTATCCGTGAATAGAGAGAGAGAGAGAGAGGAAACTCGTCAAAAATTAGGTGACGAGCAGCTCATTTTTTTCAATAGTAAAACTCGATTCGAATCGAGAGAAAAAAAAAGGTGATAAAGAAAACGTCAAGCATATCCATCCTACCCTCTTGTTGGCCACTGTGGATAATTGAAAGCGCATCCACCGACGCGCTGAGTTTCTTCTTTTCTCGTTTATACGAGAGTATATTTCGCTGCTTCGCGAGAAGAAAGAAGATGAAAGCGCGAAATTAACAAACCAAGCGAAGCGAAAGAAATCAAGCATGACGGAACAAGAACTCTATACTTTCTTTCACACCTTTTGTTCCCCCACATACATATATTATTTATCTCGCTTCCTTATATCTTTTCTCAGTAACTACTCTACCATTGTCGGTCGTGCATCTTGGGTCACATTTGATAAAATAATATTTTATATTCAGGTACAGACGATGTATCTCTACTATACTTTTCAAATATTTTATCAAATATTCTATCTCGTAGATGAAATAATTGTAATTAATGAATAGAAAACAAAATAAGTTTAGATAAGAATCCAATAATGTTCTAATTAATAACAGTGAAAGATTCTCCAAGAGAATAGTACTCATAGCATAAGTTATATACATTTAGATATCAAAAATAATTGTATCTTTAATATTAAATATGTGCGCGGAGTATAATAAATTAATATTTAAACAATAGGACATTTTTAACAACGTTATAAAGATCATGTACTATCTTATACTATCGATTAATAGATATATTATCGATTTAAAATTAAATGCCCAATGAGGTTGGGCCCATGAATGTGGGCCTTTGTGCGGGCTGCTGTCTCAGCATCGTGTAAACCCCATCAAGGAAGGACACTTTGATGTGGACCCTCGGACGGAGTTTCCTTTTTTTAGTAGAGAATAATTGGGCTTCATCTCTCGTTCTGAGTTCCCCGTCATTCTCACGCGCATATTATTTTGCGGTTTTCTTTTCTACTATTTCTACGGTTTATCCCTCTATCTCATATTTCTTCTCTATCTCTTCTTCTTTTCCAGGAATCATCAAGGGTCATAAAAGGGATCATCGAGGGATAGATCCATCATCGATTTTTACGTGAGAATACAGGAAAGATAAAAAGAACACTCGCGCGCATGTTGGCGAGCACAGGCCGATTGGGTGTTCGCGGACGCATTTAAAATTTCTATCGGGAACTTTGTTTTATTTCCATGAAAATTCGATTAGATTACCTCGCGAACGCGGATTTTAAAATAGAGAATGGATCGTTAGCTCGTAGATCTCCACATGCAGTAACTTCTACGTAGTGAGATTTAAGTCGGTAGTACTAGCGAAATTTAATCGTACACCACACTTCTTTTCTATTTCAACGAGTAAACATATCTCTCCGTCTTATTATATTTATTATTTTATCATAATTAACTATTATTTAAACAATACCGCATTTATTTAAATATTATCAAGTTAAGGTAAATTATTAATTTTAGCACATAATTCTAATATTTTTTTAATGAATCTAGGAATAGGATGAAATTATTTTAAAAACCGAATGATCATTATTTATTGAATGTTTTATGTAATGAATAACAACAAATAACCCATATACTTCGTAAAATTATTTACGATTATATGTTGTTTTACATATATACAAGTTACTATACAAGTAAATAGTATCGTTAATGAACAATATTTTATAGTTTTCAAATTATGAAATATAAATAAACGTTCGTAAAAAATCATGTTATTGGATGGGACAAACAATTTGAATATTACCAAATACATTAGTGATGTAGGCATACTTTTATTTACTAAATATTTTATATTTTTCCAAATTTGAATCTATGATTCGTCTCCTCATTCGGAATTTTAAGATTTCATAACGCGCATAATTTGAAAATTGATACATTTGTAAATAAGTAAAAGATCGACTTGTCAGAATTAGCACGAATTAGTTAACAATCGTTATGAATTATCCAAGAATATTTTTCAATGTATTATAAATACTCTTTTTCTATATATATTATATCACTGGAATAATGCATAAGATAATACAATTAATATTTTTAAAATGACGTTTATCAGTTGAAATAATTATATGATATTACAACTTTATCATACTTGTAACTTGTTTAAAAAATGGAAAATATACAACTGAAATGAATATTATCTGCATTAATAATGTTTGTACTTATCACTGCAACAATTGGAACTAATATTTATACACCAATCCTTTAATGTTCTTCACTTTATACATGTTCTTCTTAATCAAGCTGTAGCAATTGTCCTTTCTTCCTCTTTTCTTTCTGTATGAACTTCCATTGCTGGAGCTTTAGATTCCATTAACTTTGCACTGCTCTCTTCAGTCGCATAAATAGATTTGGATTCTTGTTTTTCTTGCTCACTCTGCCATTGCACCTTTAAAATAAAACACAAACAAATTTATGTTGAACTGTATCATAAAACTTAATGTTTCTTTTGCTATTTCATAAACGAATAAAATACCTTTTGTTTGTGTTGTTTAATAGCTTCCATACACCTATCTACCACCATTTGCTCTGTTAAAACACCATCTCCAGACGCATATGCTACTGCTTGCCATGCAACACCAAGTTTTGCTAATTCTCTCCCAGACATTCCTTCTGTCATTTTAGCCATTTTACTACACAGAGCACCATAATCAAATTGTGCTACTTTTAATCTTTTATTGCCTTCAATGGCTGGTTGAAGAACAAACTTATCAAAATAAAGACGAACTAAGCGCTCCCGTTCTTCGATACCCGGAAGATGGAACTCCACCATTTCATCCAATCTATCATTCACTGCCCAATCAAATTGTTCTGGAGTATTTGATGCCAAAACTAACATAAATTTATTACTTTGCTCGCCCGTTCTATATAAAAATGCATTTAACATTGCTCTTAAATCTTCTGATATATGTTCGCTCGATCTTTTCCTTAAAAAAGCATCTGCTTCGTCGATAAATAATAAAAGACCTTTTCTAGATGTTGTTGCCCAATCGAAAACTTTATGTATTGCAGTAACGCCGTCTCTACCCAAAGGTGCCAGATCACCGCCTGTCACAATTGCATAATCCATGCCAGAATGTACTGCTAATTTTTTAGCAAACATAGTCTTACCAGTACCAGGTGGACCATGCATTAATATATTTCTATACATTCCACGATTTTGTTTTGTATTTTTGGTAGCTATTGCAACATCACGTAATCTTTCTTCAAGTTTCGGTGCTAAAACTACACCTGATAATGCATCAGTCTGCTTATCTTTGAGCTTTTTAATGGCTTGTATAGGATGTCTTACAGTATCCAATACTGTAAATCTAGAAGTTTCTCGAACTAAAGATGGTTTTCCTAAACGAGATTCAATATAGCGTGCAGCTATACTGGTTGACCCCTTAGCAGAATATACGCCAAAGGCTAAAAGTGATAAACCCCCTGCAGCAGCAAGAATTTTGTCCCAATCTTGTAAAAGAGCAGTGACTCCAGTACCAAGTACCGAACCTGCAGTTCTAAAAAGTATCGTTAAATATACAAATATTTAGCGATAAAACAATTTTCAGATTCAAATTAGAAAGAAGATATAAACACTTTAACTTTATTAAACTAATTACCTTATAGATTCTAAAACAGTAATTCTATTTTCAGATGCCTTCAGTCTAATTTGTTCTAAGTTAAGATCTTGGTTTTCCCTATCGATCTTTGCTTTAGCTTTAAGTTCCGCTTCTAATTTTCTCATTTCATTTTTATGTCTCAATTCCATTTCATGCTCAATAGTGGCCTTTCTCATAGCTTCTTGCTTGGCTACCGATTCTTCTTGCCTTCTTAAGTTTTCATCATTCATCCTTTGTTGCTGTGCCAATTGATCGTCGTAACGTTTTCTAGCCAACTGATCTTGATACTGAGCCCTTGCCTGGTGCTGTTTTGTTTCTTCTTGCAACGTTTTACGTTTCTCTTCTCCTTCTACACGTTTTTGGTCAGCTTTCATTTGCTCAATACTAGCTTCATACTTTTTTAGTTCTGTTTGCATTTCTGCTTGTTTAGTCACCTCTTGCATTTTGGAAAGTTCCAAAGCTTGTACAGCATGAGCTAGAACAATCATAACGTATTAGTTATTCGTATTAGTTAATATTATATATGCATTTATTAATTTATCTTTTGTTTATAACAAATTTTTGCATTGTTCATAGTTATTGATACATTTCTAATTTAAATTAATTTAAATTTTTTATTTTAACTCAATTAAATTAGCAAATATATTTGCCTTACATTTAACGTGTACATGATTTTACACGTTGAATGTTATTTTTAACAAATATGTAATAGTTTAAATTATATAATGAAGAAAAATTTCATCGTCATAAAGTCATTCATATGAATTTTATGAATAGTAATATGTTTCTATAACCAAAAAACATAATCAATTCTCGCTTACGTAACCTATATGTAATGTTAGATCGATGTCGAAGTTACTTAGAAAAAAATAAACATACAAGATTTTTCAAGTTCTTTGGCAGCTGCAGCCGCCCTTTCTAATGCGCTCGAATCAAATCTATAAGCTTCCATTTGAGATTTCATAAAATTTTTTGAAGAAGAACCATCTCCACCACCGTCTTTGCCCGATGCCGGTGGTTCAATAAATTGAGAAAAATCCTGTGGCTTTTTCGTGTCACGATAACCAAAAACCCACGCCATTTTTAAATAAGCCCGACGAGTATGAAAATTCTTTAAAGTACACGTTTGTTCTCTCTTTTCAAAGTTTAAATTATTATCTTTCAGTAGCTCGATAAAGTGAACCTCTCACGTGCACTTTATGGACATTGAACACGAATCAACACGAACTATGTAATACGATTAAAATTAGTCAAAACGAACAGCGCGAAAACGAAGGAACACGCAATTTCATGCGATTGCGCACGCTATTGGATGTATATGATAGCCAATGAACGCGTTGCTTTCAACTGATACTATATATTATATATAACCAATGACAATATTGCATAGTAAAAATTTTCATAAAATGCATCTCGTAATACCAAATTATTTAAAAATGGCATCTTAATCAATAAATTTTCAATCTATATTTCTTATTTGCGTTTGGATTATATATATTTCATCATTAATCAGGAAAAGAAAAATTAAATTCTATATGTAGGGAATGTGCCAGAATAAGTAACTTGATATTCCCCATTGTATTTACTGCGCATCCAACTGCGTCATTCATTTTCCACATTTCCAATTAATCAAGTGAAATGTTTCATACGCGTTTTATTTAATGTCAACACCTCATAAGAACGTATTGAAAGTGACAGCTGACGAATGTAATAAATTTTCGCATCCTCGATTGTCTACATATTTGTACTTTACGATTTACGTTTTCGTATACAAAAGTAATAGCAACGGAGAATCGCATATATTCTGTTAATACAGTATGTATAATATATTAGTAGATATCAGAATTATTACTCTATAATGTTGTTTATCTAATTTCTTCAATATATAATGCATTTTCAAAGAATAATTTATCCAAGACAACTTTATCTTTCGATATTATTCAAAATAGAATATATACTATGTGATACTATAATGGTTGTATACAAGTGTCTAAAAGAACCATCAGATCTGCCTTAATTTCTTAATTAGATTTTTTATTAAATTAACATTTGTTCTTTATTAATTTTGTTAATTAATAATTATAATTTAATTCTGAATTTAATTCCTCACAAACAATATTATTTTCATCTATAAAAAGATATATGTATATATATATATTTATAGAAAATTATATTAGAGCAATTTTGCTCTATAAAAATTGATCATGGAACAAATGATCGCATTGAGTACACAAAATCCATTATCATTATTGGTTAAATTTGGAATGATGGCTTGGAACAACAGTTGCGGAATTGAAAATTGTTCGGGACATGGTGAATGCCATAATGGCACTTGCTTATGTGAAGTAATATCTCTTTATTATAGATATAATTGTTAATATATACATGTATATATATATATATATATATATATATATATATATATATATTCACTTATATTGATATATGTATATATTTTTTTGTTCAGATCCAATTCGATGGACCTGAATGCCATGTACCAAACCTAAGTTATTATATAGCATTTGCATCTATTTTCTTTATATTGGCATTCGTATGTCTTATTCAACTTGTGATGTGTATTATTGCTGAATGGAAAAAGATGAAGGCACCTTCATTTCTGAGAGCTTGCCGAGTTACTACTCAAAAAGTATTATATTTTGTAGTTTTTCTTGCATCAGTAATACGTGGAGCATACTTTACTTCTCCGGTCAGTACATTTATTTGTTTTATGAGTTTATATCTTTGATATTACAATTAATTTAATATTATTTTCATTCTTTAGACTGCATTCAAAGAAGGTTGGTCAAGAAGTTTGTTATCAGCATATTATCCACTTTTATTAAGTGGTTCATCCTTAATTGTATGTTTTTGGGCTGAAGTTTTCCACCTGAGAGATGTTCAATGGGATAAACCGCAATTTTTATCAAAATCTTTTTTAGCATTTGTTGTATTTAATATAATAACATATTCATTATTATTAGCCGAATTTGTCATTGCACAAATAAATTCTCAAGAAGATCAAGTAAGCCGCCTCTTGTCAAATTTTTCACATATATAAATATTCTATTAAACATGATCTTTTATATTTATATGCAGTAGAGATTATAGTACATAGGATATTACATTTATATTAGAACATTTTCCAGAGCTATTATACACACATTTTTAATGGATGCTATGCAGTACTTTTATTCATTGTTGTCATATTTTTTTTGATATATGGAGTGGAAGTATACTTTAAGGTATGTTGATACTATCAGTATATTTGAGATAAATAATTGTAATTGTATTTATCTTTCTATCATGTTATTATCTTTTAGCACGATTAAGATATGTCATATCATTTTGAAGACTTCGTTAAATTAATCGATGCAATTGTTTTCTACCAGGTTCGAGGTGGATTTTTAAATGAGTACCAGGTTGCTTCTATTGCAACAAATATACGTACTCCAGATGAATCAAAGTTATTAAATGAAGATCAAGTTACAGCTAAATTATTCGATTCTCAACCATCTACATCTGATATTTTACACATGCAACAACAAGTGAATACTTCTCAATTACATCAATCTAGATTTGGTTTATTATCTCAAGCATTCATGTTGTTTATCGTGGTTGGATTTTTATTTAGTGAAACACTCAGCGAATTTTGGAAAACAAAGTGAGAAAAATGAAAAATATAAAAACAATAAAATGTAAACCGATATACCTAATTGATATATTGAATATTCAATATTTTAGAGTTCCCTTATATAGCAGAAATTGGCATGATGTTGTGTTTCGTGTAATAGAAGTTGGTGTAGCATTATGGTTTCCTTGTGTTTTATGGAATTGTATGAGGTGAGTTCTATTTAGAAAATTTATGCTGCCAGTATTTTATGTTCTTTAGTGTAATTATTATTTCACTTTTGTGTTTTTCTTATAGTCCTGAACAATTATGGATTTTAAATCCAAAACGAATTTTGAAAAGGCTAGATCTTGATCAAACAAAACATATGAAAGAAATTGAATTGCAAGATAAGTGTTCAGCACAAGAATCTGCTATACTTACTGATGGAACATCAATCAATAGTAAAGATTGTTGGATATGTTATGACAATGACAGACACGATGTTGGTCCATTGATACAGCCGTGTCAATGTAGAGGCGATGTAAGTGCAGTCCATCATGATTGCTTGCGTAGATGGCTTGTTGAGGTATGTTAATATATGTGTGTATATATATATATATATATACACGCGCGCGCGCGCGCACACACACATAATATACAATTAAATCTTTTAATCAATTCTTTTTGACTATGACTAATAAATTCTTTTTAATATTTACTTTATTAGAGTTCAGTTAATGCAGATAGTCTTACTTGCAAGATATGTGGTACCAATTATAATGTGGAACATGCTACCCGTTTGGATTGGCAAAATAGTTTAACAACGAAACATTGCCTTCAAACTATTGCAATTGTTACTACAATGTGTGCATCTTCTGCAGCTGCATGGACAGTTATACAACTTGTAGAAGGTCCCATTATTAGGATGCTTGCAGCTGGTGCTGCTCTGTTGATAATGTATGTTTGTATAAGGTAAGTTTATGTGAAAACATTATATATTTTCTTTATAGACATATATTCTACTTTTTGAAAATTATTATAATTATTTTATTACTACCATTAATATCATTCTTTTTAGATTTTTGAGTTTGAACACAGTGGTGGCTTATCAACGTGCCAAAATTTTATCATTAAACATTGTAAATTCTGATAATAGTGGAACAGCAACACATGTTGCCACAATCAGTCATACTGTTTCTGTAGATTTAACAAAAGCAGAACCTGCTATGATATAGGTAGCATGGCATATCAAGCAATAGGAACATAGGATCTGGAATAAATAAAAAATTAATGATTGCAAAGGCAGTATAGAAATTCTAAGGTAATAGTAGTAGAGCTATCAGATACATGTAAATAATAAGTAAAATGATAGTCAAATGTGGTATACTTGTAATAAAACTTTCCAAATAATTTTTCTATGATAATCATCAGGAAACTTTTGAAAACTTAATACTTTTTTGTTGAATTTGATATATATATATATATATTATATCAGTATTATACACATATATATATATATATGTGTATAAATCTGAAAATTACTAATTAATGAAAATAAAATAGAATACTTATAGTTTGACATTATACTTTATTTAATTGTTTAATTCTATTTGTATACTGTGAAAAATGTTGTAGTTATATTTAATAAACCAGACAAATATGAAATTATAATAACTTTTAATTTTAATTTGTTCTAATATATATCTTTCAAGATTATGAGTACAACATTTTTCAAAAAAAAAAAAAAAAAGAAAAAATAAATAAATAAAAAGAAAAAAAAGAAAAAGAGAAAAAAAGAAAAAAAAATCTTTCACAATATTAAAAATATACACTAACATTGTTATAATGTATATCATTAAAATTATTAAAGTAAAAAGCAGTTGCTGTATTAATGATAAAAGATTATCAAAAAATCATGTTTAATGAACAATAATAAAATCATAGATTTTAGTTTTATATAGTTCATAATGGGAAAACTAATAGATTCTCATATGATTGAGATTATCAGCATAAGAATTTAGTGAATAATTTTCATAAATTGCTCTTTAAACTACCATATTTGACATCAATAAAAATAAATTCATTATTTTGCATTTTTTTTTTTTTTTTTTTTTTTTTAATCCACGTAGTAGATTGTTAATTATACATATTGAAAATAGTTATATTTTCAGTTAAATTTTTGCCAAAGACATTTATCATTATTCATTTATGAGAACGTATACTTTTTATATGATAATGCATATTTGGTTTAGATTTAAGTGCGTAATATAAAAAATTAGGCATTCAAAATGTCATTTGAACATTTTTCATAAAATATATGATATTTCTATTCACAATTAAATTTTAGTGAGTGATATGTAAATATAATAACTAATGTTGGTAAGTAGATCGTCAATAATAATAGTATTAGTAAGTAGGATGTACTATTTAGTATGTATTATTGTTGGTTTAATCTTGATATGGCAGTTACATAATAAATACCTACATAGTTTATTGGAAAGAATCTATTAAAATGATATCATTAATATGTGTTATAGTACGACTGATATGGCAAAATATACTTTTCTGGGATTGTTATTAAACAAAGGAAATTTTAGTTAATATTTTACTAGTAGTTACAAAACTGAGTCAAGTAAAATTTATAAGAATCAATAAAAAAAAAAAGATTGCCATGCAAGTATTTCTTATTTATTAATAATATATTGCATAATTCAAAATATAGTTTAATATGTTGCTGAAGTAATTTACTTAATGTCTTGATATTTCTATATTATTTGTACGAAAATAAAAAAGATAATCGATGTATTTAGTATTTCATAAATAAAAACATTTATAAGATATATTTTAAATTATGAATTTCAATTATATTATATTGTAGAATATTATTACTTAGTAAAATGTAAATATATGGAGAATGATTGTATATGACTTTGAATAGGATTGTTTGAAAGAAAGATGAAGTAAAATAGTTACTATGTATGTACGTAATATACATCAATTGGAAAAACAATAATTATAGAAAAAAATTAGAGAAATAAAAGTATTAGCAGTATTCTGTTATCTTGTATTTCCCAGTTATTTTTACTTAGTAACTTTAACACAATAAGGTCAATAAAGTAAAATAAAAATGTAAATGAACAGTGAAAAAACAGATTATTCTAGGTGTTGAATTTTAGGAATGATAATTAGGTATTTTTATTATTATTATATTATCCTTTAAGACAACTACTTATATGTATGTATATGAAATACATGTTACAAATTAAATTGAATATTTAATAAGTAGCGTAATTATAGATATACAAATCAAACAGAACTTAACATACTGTTTACATTTATCGCTAATTTAAATTTTGTAGTTCTTCAAAATTTTGCTCCAACTGTGCATTAATATTACCTCTTGTCAAGTGTAAGTGGAAACATTGTGACATGACATTTGTAATTTCTTTAATATTGTTGGATAAATGATAAATGCACCTGGCATCCTGCTCAACTTATGCTGAAACAAAATAGATTATCTTTCTTATTATAATTCATACGATAGCAATAAAGAATATAATAAAACAATATACCATAGAGCACATATCAGTATATCATTAATATAATTCTTGCATTATCATATATGCATATTACCATATATTTGTAAAATTATATAACAAACGGTATATTGCAACATTTCTTATCACTGAACTTAACAGAGTTCAATTTATTGAAAGTTTTAATTATCACAACAAATATAAACTAACAAGAAATATAAAACAGAAAAAACCATATCCATAAGTTATATAAACGAATTATAATTTTTTAATGTTTAACATTTTCATTTTAATTGAAAATATAAAATGGGATATATTATCGTAGACAAGTACGTAATCTCTCTCTTATTATTAAAAGATTATTTCTCCTTAAATATTCAATATATTTAAATAAAAGGAAAGGAAATCAGATATTATGTAATTATAATATTTTATTGATATCTAAACTGTTTTGAGAAAAAAAAAGAAAACGTTTTTTTCCAACGTTCGATTATTCATGACATTACATTTATATATAAAAACACGTCATGCGTTAAAAAACAATTTAATCATATAAATGGTCGTTTTATTGGAAACCCTTGCCACGTTACAATACAATAGATATAAATATTCTATTCTGTAAATAAAATAAATATCGCTGAATTATATACCTGCAATTCCAGCAATTGCTTCTGAAGCAAAATATTTCACGTCTACATCACTGTCAGTATTAAGTTTGTCAAGAACAGGTTTCACTTGTGTTTGAACTGCAGAAGGCTCCAGGTAGGGTCCAATCCGTTGTAATGTTTTAGCAACGTTAAATCTTACATTTGCAACATTATCTGTTGCCATTCCTAAGACCGTCGGAAGCATTACTTTTGTCGTTATTTCTGGACCGCATACTTCAGCCAATACCTAAAAAAAAAAGAAAAAAAAAAAAAAAAAAAAAGGAAAAAGAAAAAAGAAAAAAAATTAATTTAACAATAAAGATCAATGTGGAGCATTTGACTACCCAGTTATAAATATAACTTAATGAGAATTCATAAATCCAATTTACATTAATACAAAATAAACATGTCATCCTATGAAGATAATTCTGATCCCTGGACATTGCCAATACTTTAGGTATTACAGTATTTTGTGCCCATTCTGGTCCAAATTTTTCCACTAATTTTTTCAAGTTCAATGTCGCTGCTTCCCTAATAGCATAAACATGGTCTACGAGCCAAGTCATACATAAAGAATTTAATTTCTCATCGAAGAATTCCACTCCCAATTGACCAGCTAAGAGAGGCATATACCTGAAAAAGAAATTTTTGAAAATAAGAAATTAAATGATTTTTCAATTACTTAAAAATTTATTCATTAATTGAATACTTACTCAATAATAGCTAATCTAACTCGCCATTTAGAATCTTCTGCTAACTCTACAATGGCTGGTAAAAGTGACAATGAAAGCTGTTGTATGCCTATAACCTCATTAACACATTCTAAATTGCTAATAATGTTTAGACGGACTTCAGGACATTCATCTCTTAGTTGAGATAAAAACAGAGGTAACAAATGTTCGATCGTGCTACGAATATAAATTGTACGTTATAAATATTTAAGATTAGTGGCACGTAATCTGGCTATTTAATTATGTTTACACTTACTTATGTTTACCAAGTATTGGACTAAGTCCCATTATGACACTTGCTAAAGCTGATTTAACATGCTGATTAGGATCTGCTACAAGTTCTTTGACTATAGGTAAAATATTATTCATAATAATGGATTCTTGATTAAACTGATCAAGATTTTGACAAAAATCGCGAACTTTATCAGCGGCTGCTGCTCGTACTTCCGCTTCTATATCTTTTAATAATACTTGAAATGCAGGTACAAGATCAGTTTTTGTAATTTCTGGTCCAACTGCTTTCTGGAGCTATCAATTATTATATAATATGTTTAGTCTTTCATCATATATAATGAAATATGATAAAGAAATGTTAAAAACATACATCAGTAAATTTATCCGCTACCATATATCGTACACGCCAAGACTGATCACTGGCACACTGTCGAAGCGTTGACATAACTAATTGTTCAACATCTTCTGGCTGTAATAAAGCTGCAATACTGACACACGCTTCAACTGCCAAAAGTCGTACTGAATCCTAAACATAAAATGTATAATTTTTTTTCACTTTTTTTTTTTTTTTGTTTTTCCCCCACAAGTAATCCAAAATATCCTACTACTTATATAATATAAATATCCATACATTGAAAATACTTATGGTATTATTACTTGCGTATAAATGTTCTTTATTATATTAGTCTTTCATGAATATAATATTTACCTGTTCATCTTGGGCAAGTATAACAAACATAGGAATTAAATCTGATTTTAAGTATTCAATTTCTACAACTTTAGCAAACTCTCCTAATTTAGAGGCAGCAGATCGTCGTGCCATAGGTGTATCATCTTGACATAAATTACGAAAATGGTTTCGTAAACTTGCTGTAATTTTTGAAAGTATATATTGAACAATATACATACCATAGAAAATTATTATACAGAAGAGAAATGGATTAAAATAAAAATAATTTCATAAAAAACACTTATTACCTTTGATGGCTGGGCTAACACGTGGATAACATACACTAAAAAGTCCACAAGCAGATGTTCTTGACGTAAACCAATCTCCAGATGCCAAGCGTTGTACCAAAGGGACAAAATGTTCTTCTAGATCTGCTGGACTATGTTGGCTTGCAATATTTCTCAAAGATTCAACTGCTTTATCACGAACCACAGTTTCTTCAACTGTTGCTAGTGATTCTAAAGGTGGCTAGATAAAAAATTTAATTTCATTATTCGTACTTTATCAATAACATTAAAATAATACATAATTCCATGTACGACAACAAATTGAGTATTTCAGTTTGTAAAAAGATCTTGTTATTAACTTTATTTATATTAATAAAAACAGTGTTATTTACCAATAAACAATAGACATATTCTGGTCCTCCAACAAGAGGTGTAAATGTACCAAGCTGTTCTGCCAATGCAAGAAGAACTTCGTCTTCATCGTAAATAGTTTCTGTTAAAAAAGGTATTAACTCGCTACGAGTCCTTTCAATACCTAATGCAAGAGCAATTGTGGATAATTTCTTGATAGAATTTAGACGTAACTGTAAAATAAAAAGAAGTGTATAATAGAATTAATAACTTCCAGGTTTGAATAAGATTAATGCTTCAATTGTGATATATACCCTTATATTTTTATATTTTTATATAGAAGTTTATAATATTTTGAAGATTTTGAAAATTTTAATAAACCTCCTTGCAATTACCTGAACATCCTCATTCTTTAATTCATCAATTAAAACTGCGATCGGATACAGACTATCGTCCGTAGTAGAATCACTCGCTGCCATTTTGCTACCGACTACACTTTAGCCGTTTTAGCAGTATCGCTTTCCGAACGTTCGTTGAATGATTTTTATCTTACTGCAATCTATTTGTTCGGAATTTATAGTGCCACGTAATACTCAACAAAATGGAAAAGATTTCCAATGATTCTTTATAAATTATAGCATAATTGGCGAAGAGAAGCATTAATTAAAATACGATCGAAATCTACCCCGACCTATCCCGCGAATCCATGAATCACTGACAATTGTTGTAATCATTTGAGCTACCGCTAGATGGGGACTCACGATCACAGTCAAATGCCATATATCAACATTACAAATATGTAGTGTATGTAAAATACATATTTACGTAGCATATGAAGAGCTGCGCCGCCTGGTGTCGCAAAAATCAATAAGTGTTTCATATAGTTTCATATAGTTTATGGTTAAGTCGGCCTAAACCAAAGAATATTCTACTACTCTTTGGTATAAATTACGTCTGCACCAGTTACCTCTTTTCTTTAAATCCGCCGCACCCGAGATTGTTTGTACGTATATTTCGGCTGATCGAACATGTACATCTTCACAAATTATTAAGAAATGTAAGAAGTGTTTATTCACATGTAGTTATAAAATAAATAAGAATAGTTATTGGGAACTGTTTTGATTTGTATTCAAGAGAAAATCACTTTTTTTTTTGCGCAATATTGGTGTGCGTGTCAAATTTCGCCAACTATTTCCGGAATAGAATTTAGCCGAAAGATAAAAGGTGACGTTTGCTAGTAGGAACTATTTTTGAGGCGTATTGTATGCTTTTTTCACCTCTAAAGAACAACCTGCATTCATAACCCACATAAAGGAAAATATTACACCTTGCATTTTTTTGTGGTTATATTAGTCTATTACATCGTAATAGATATTAACATCCTGGCTAAAGAATTGTCTTAGGCAATCGATTAAGGCATTCTCCGCGGAGAAGATGGGCCTGACAATAAGCAGTTTACTTACCCGATTATTCGGTAAAAAACAAATGAGAATATTAATGGTAGGCTTGGATGCAGCTGGCAAAACCACTATTTTATATAAGCTCAAACTTGGGGAAATCGTAACAACTATACCAACAATTGGATTTAATGTCGAAACAGTAGAATATAGAAACATCTGTTTCACCGTTTGGGATGTTGGTGGACAAGACAAGATTCGACCACTTTGGAGGCACTATTTCCAAAATACGCAAGGTCTGATATATGTGGTAGATAGCAATGATCGTGAACGTATTGGAGAAGCCGAACGTGAATTAGCAAACATGTTGAAAGAAGATGAACTCCGAGATGCTGTACTTTTGGTCTTTGCAAATAAACAAGACTTACCGAATGCTATGTCTGCTGCTGAGCTTACAGATAAACTGGGCCTTAATTCACTTCGTGGACGACATTGGTATATTCAAAGCACCTGTGCCACGCAAGGCCATGGATTATATGAAGGACTTGATTGGCTAAGTAATGAATTGGCTAAAAAGTGATAGCATGTTGTATGTTCAATTGTGTCACCACAGACAATATCCTCATTCAACATCAATGTAGAACACAATTTATGGTTTCTTATTTCATAAGATTACATTTATGTATAATTATGGTTCTATTAATACGGTACTATGTACTTTTCAAAAACCATTGTGAATGCAATTGAACTAAAAGGAGGACATTGTGAGACAATTAGAAACTTACTGAATCATTTAATATTTTCCTCTCAAAATGAAACTTATCTTGCTGATCAATATATAAAAATAATAAATTTGTTGATATACAATGTGTCTGCGAGCAATTAAATAGACACCTAATAAATCACATATAATATTTGTTAAATTCATATTTATACTTTACATTATTTCGATTATATTATCATATTAAATAAAAGATTTGTATCTGGTTTCTTTTTGATATTACACTCATGAGTAAATCACACTACTGTAATGAAAAGGTTTCCAAAATTTTTATAGAAATCTATATTCTGTATGTAGAATTATATTTTATTATTACTGTTTGTTCAAAATGTTGTATATAATACACAACATAAATCACTTATGAATTCACATTTTGCTTTTTGATAATTAAAAATATTAAATAAATGATGTTAATACATATTAGTTTTAAATATGCATATATGAATAATGAAAGAATATTTAGAATTTATAAATTCATTCCTTCTTTTTAAAAATCTAATGTTTATATTATAAGGAATATGCTTGTAAATGAATAATAAATATGAAAAAAATATTGTAAACCATAGCTCACAAATTTATTTTGCTTTTATATTTAATGGATATGACAACTTTCCCTATTACATGCATTAATTATTAAAAGAGAAATGCCTCAAAACTGAGATTTTGTAAACTAACTGAATGTATAACTTTATTATTGTACAAAACAGTACATCGGACATACAAATACTGTGTATAATATAATACATCACACTTTGTTTAGTATGTGGCATATTATACTTTGTAAAGCTCTATTCTGTGTCTATTCCATAAAGTAAATAATTTACAAAAGAAAAAGCTAGTAAATATTATTTACACTGTGTTTTAATAATATATAATGGAACAGACTGCTTTTACTGCAATTCTTGCAATTAAACTTTATATAATGCACTATCCTTAATTATACTTTATCATATACCTTAAAGTTTACATTTCAAGGAAAATTTGTTATTAAAAAAAATAATTTTATTTTTATATTATACCAATAAAAATTAATCAACTTTCCTCTTTTCTCCTCCACCCCGCTCCCTCTCTCTCTCTCTCTCTCTCTCTCCCACCCTCTTTCTCTATCTATCTACCTATCTGATGCCTTTATATATAACATATTTGCATTTAACCAAGTGGCAGCTATATAACTTATCAATTAACCATTTAGGCTTAGCAAATAGTCAATCTTTATCGTATATAGAAAATTCTCTATTGCTGCAACTTGACTGGAATAAATATCACTCATTTTACTGGAAAGTGCAACATAATAAAAAGTACTTTGTATCATCAATATAATTCCAAAGGAAAGATATTGGAATAATGCATACATTTACATGATTTTACTAAATCACCTATATTGAAATAAATGTCTATAATAATAGATTTCATTTGCGTACCCACATATTTTTGTTAGGACCTGTATTACTTTTGCCAAGTACTGGAAAATGATTTTCTAATGTATGATTAACCATATGTGTTTGAAAATCAGAATTTTTTAAAATTTGATTACATGTTGCACAAATCTCTAAACCTTTAACTTTATTATCCAATTCTTTTTGATAAACTTTAAATAGTTCTTGTTGTTTTGAGATATCAGGTAAAAGAACTAAAAGCTCAGGAAACACATCTTCGACTGCCGTTTTACCCATAACAGTACAACAGTGTGCATAATATTCTTCAGCACTGCAAACACCTTGTCGAAACAATCCACTTATATAGCGGAATTTTTCAATCCGATCTTGTTTCATTAATACTTCGTTCATTTTAGCTACGAGAGATTTATTTCGCTTTTGAAAATCAGGTGGAAGTATATAAGTATATATGGTATTGTGCTTATAATCACTTGGTAAAATAGCATAACTTTCACCAGAACTGTTTGTAAATGTCAGTCCATTATTACTATGCAATTGTTCCATGTTTTCAACTTTGATACAAAATCCTGGAGGTGGAGATGTAGTAGATTCAAAGCCAGGTGGTGGATCAATAAAACCTGGTGGCCTAGAGCCACTGCTACCCAAAGCTGGAAAATCCTCTATTTGATGCAAATTATTATTGGTAGAGTTAAGACTGTCTATTTTAAGTTCAGTACGTTTTCTTAATATGTTGTTAGTTGTATTACTACTTCCAGAACTTGTTTTTACAATTACTGCACAAGATCCTTCCTCTAAGCTTTTACATTTCTTTTTATCCTTTTTATTTGTATGGTCAACTTCCTTAGAATTTTTAATATTGTGGGAATTTTTTACATCATTGCATGTATCATTGGATGACTGCCCATTCTGTTTGTCATCGTTATTATGTTTAGTAGAATTTTCTAATGAATTATTCGTTGGTTCTAAAATCTGACTAGAACCAGCAACATTTCTAGAAGATTCACAATTATTCTTAATGTCGCCGGTGCTAGTCTTATTTGGTTTTATATTATTAGTCTCATTTACAACATTAGAATTGTGTTTTGCTTTTTTCTTTTTTGTTTTTCCTTTTACCGATTCTGCAGTAGTTTTGGTATTATTATTAGAAATACCAGAAGATTGAGGCTGAACCCATGATGGGACAACCATTACTGCAGATTGTTTATTTTGCTTAGACGATTTCGATAAACTTGGAAAATCCTCTCCAGATTGTATAGGTGGTGGCGATGGTGCTAATGATCGAACTGTTTTCTTTGATTTTGGAGTAACCGCAGATGAGGACTTTGTGCAAGTCCACTGTAAGACCTCTTTCCATTGGGCTGAATTGGGAGTACTAGTAGTAGAAGAGGGTTTATTACAGCCCAAAACTGGAAATTCAGAATCTACAGATAATTGTGCTGGTCGAACTCTAACATTAGGCCCAGATACCCTAGTAGTAACTGTACCATTAACTTCACGATTCACTTGGATGGAAACATTGGGTGTTGAACCTTTTCGACTTTGTGATACACTTGGTCCAGTTAAATTACCACTAGAAACACTAACATTAACGGTTTTAGAAACATTAGAATTAGTGGATTCAGGACCCAATGCGGGAAAATTTTCATCGGTGACAGCCAATGATTGAGGTCTTACAGTACTACGAATAGTTACATTACCTCTACCTTTAGGTTGATTCAAGTTAGGTATGAAAGAACAATTACCTAAAGTTGGAAATTCTTCTCTACTTTGAACATCAACAGATGGCTGTCTAATAAAAGTATTTGTAGCTTCGATATTGGTTTGAGAATTGCTTGAATTAGTTAATGCCATTGGTTGTTGATATTCCCTAGTATTATGATCTCTAAACCCATAATCTCTTGTACTTTTGGAAGTCGATGGTCCTGGCATACCTCTTCGAATTCTATTCTCACCTCGAGGTGCCAAGGTAAACTCTAATTCCAAAGTCCTAGCTTGTTTAGCTGCAGCTTTACTTAATTGTTTTCCATGAACGCTCGTTTTATGTGCTTTTAGATCTATATCAGTTCTAAAAACACTTGTAAATTTTTCATCTACACACATTCCTTCTTCGCATAGGAAATGTTCTTGCCTAAAATGATCTCGAAGGTATTCATATGAGCTGTAATACTGATGTAAGCCATCTGCATCACAGAAATGACAATACAAATGATCTCGTCTTAGGTGACGATACAATTCATCATTATCCATGTATCTTTGATCACAAAATTCACAAAGTGGATGACCTTTGTGACTCCTGTCATCTACATCACCTTTCCTTCGATGTTGAGCTAGCTCTGATCGCGTATAACAACGTCGTTCACATGAAAAAATCTGTAACAAATTAAATAAATATTATATATTAAAAATACACTCGTCCTATGAACATCTTTATAACAAAGCTGAATAATAATAACAACATATAGAATACGGTACTAATAAAAATGCAATAATTGCAAATATACAATATTAAATTTATATAATGTATATCATAAGCTTGAAATAAGAAAAATAATGTACCTTTAAGTTCTCCACACAAAGATCGCAATAATGAAGTTCATGGTGATGTCTCATATGATCTTTTAAACTTTGAAAGTTACTAAAGACTTTTTTTTCTTCGCAAATTGTACAAACGTCAGCTAATAACTCATAAAATTTCTCTTGTATATCAACAGTGTCAAAGTAAATATCATATCGTGTGTCCAATAAGCCACCTTTTCGAAGAAAACGAAATGGTTTTATCTCCCTAGTAAAAACAACTTTTGGTAAATCTTGACGACAAATGGGACACTCATTTTGACGACAAAGCACTCTCATCCGTGTACTACATTCATAACATACGGGATGCTCACACATCCCTATACTATAAATTTCCACATTTTTATAACATACAACACATGTATTAGTATTCACACTTTCATTACTTGCAGACATGCTTAATAATATAATTAAGATATGTTCTGTATATATTTATTTTAATTTCTTCAACCACTATGACAGTTTGATTATAAAAAGAAGACAGTGCTTCTTAAATGGTTTAGATAAACGTTTTATTAAATGATTTATACAGTTGATCATATCATGAGTAGTCCTGAAAAATAAATATTGTTATTAAAATTTAACCTAAAAAATACGATATTTTAAAGAAAAATATATTACACGATTATTCGATAGAATATTTCAAAAATTAATCGTCTCAATTTAATAGGAGGTGCTTACATATATGTGTGTGTGTGTGTGTGTGTGTGTGTGTGTGTGTGTGTGTGTGTGTGTGTGTGTGTGTACACATACATACATACATATATACATATATATGTTTATATGTACGCATATATATATGTATATAATATGTATATATTATGAAATTATTTATTAAAGTAAAAAATAAAATTATTTGAAAAGTCTGAACATTCACATTAATGACTAAAAGACAACTGCCTTACGAAACGATAATTATCTTTACCCTTAGAGATGTCCAAAAATAGATAATGAATCTAAAAAAATTGGCAGCAAACAGACGGTAAAGTTGTTCAGTAAAATTCTTAAAGAACAAGGTTATAACCACTCGCAAGAAAAAATATTAGGATTGCATCTTTTCCGATAAAAAAACTATAAACGACCCGAGAGCAAATCGCCTTCGAAGATGCATACGGTGGACGGTCTTTTATTTTATCAAGTCGTTTCGACGTATTTGCGATCTATACCAAATCTTGACCACTTTACTCTACGTAACAAAAAGCGGACAGAAATTATTGTGCAAAACCGGAAATCTGTATGACCACCTCACTTCCAACCCCTTCCTTTGTATATACGTACATACAAGCACTATGATTGACATAACACAATATACGCATTTTCAAACGCAATGAACGTAAAACACTTGACGATCATTATACACGACTGATCATGTATCTCATTGAAAACTAATTTAGTTATTCGAGATTAAAAAATATTCTTATCCATTTAGATATGACGAATGAATTATATTGATTGACTATATATTTTTTTTAGATAAATTTAACGTTACAAGAAATCTATTTATACTATATGAATATATATGGTATATCATAATATAATTATACATTTAATAAAATATTTTGTAATCTTTAATTTATTAATGTCAATAAATATTTATCAAACGATATATAATAGTAATAAGTTAATAGAACTTTTGATAATTTTGTTATGATAAATAACATTTAAAATATTTAAATTTACCGCTAAAGTATTAAAATGAATATCAATTTCCGATTATTTCGAATTTTCAAGGGAGATTTTTTATATATTTTAGATTGATATTAAATGTGCTTATTTTGTATATTACAGGAAAAATAAGATGTTAATAAATCCAAATTTTCTAATTATCTAAAAATCGTTTGTCTCTCTTGGATTAATTGAATAATTATTATATTATTAAATAGGTATATACCTTCGTATATGATCTGCGTTCAAAAGAATAAAACCGATACTTAGATAATTGCGTCCACATTTAGTAAGTCTAATGTTATCATTTTCTGTTCTATATTTTGTTGGCTAGATGGACAAATTTCAAGTCCTATTTGATATAATCACCTATGACGTCATTTAAAATTATCCAAACACTGAAATCTAGCACTTAGTTCTTGGACGGAAGATTCTGATCACCAGCATAAACTCTCACTCAACAAGTTTTTTATTACAAACGGAATTTAATTTATTTTCTATTTTTCTAAATAGTATATATTTTTTCGTAATTCTTCAAAACGTAATTTTTTCTCCTTGGTCAGGGTTGTAAATCTAACGACGTCAAACCTTGTGACAGCCAATCATCGCAATGTATGTAGTATCATACAATCTTTCGAAGAGTTTCCCTTCTATACAAATATATCTATATAAACCTGTCAAAATAGCGGTAAAGAGTTGTTTATGTTAAGTCTAAGAAGGGCTTGTGTGTCCAGTTTCGACGATAGATGAAAGAAATTATTTTACTCGTAAGAATATGTCACAACAAACAGCTCTTGTGCAAACTAGTACAGGATCTGAAATAACACCTGTACTTGGAAATTTACAATCTGTTGGTCCTACTAACCAAACGTTACCAGTTATATCTGCCATGCAAAGTAATAATTCAGTAGTACCCATTTTACAACCACAAACACAAAATCAACAATCTCAATATACGTCTCAAACATCGAAACAGCAAGTAGCACAGCATTCATCTGTATCAAGTTCTTGCAATGACTTTCCACAAGTATGTTAAAAAAAATATTAATTTAGAGTTAAAATATTAAGTACAAAATATTAATTTTTTTTCGTGCTTCTAGTTTCTTACTAAAACGCGTTTACAAGATTTAGTAAGGGAAGTAGATCCAACGGAACAATTAGATGAAGAAGTAGAAGAAATGCTTTTACAATTAGCAGATGATTTTGTTGAGACAACAGTAAATGCAGCTTGTCTTCTAGCTAAGCATCGTCATGCAAATACAGTGGAAGTAAAGGATGTACAATTACATTTAGGTAATTTTGTAAAAAAATACTTCATCGTATCAAATAATATCATTTAATATTAATTCTATTTTCAGAAAGGAATTGGAACATGTGGATACCTGGTTTTGGTACCGATGAGGTTCGTCCATATAAGAGAGCAACCGTTACAGAAGCACATAAACAAAGACTGGCGCTAATAAGAAAATCCATTAAAAAATATTAAACTTCTTATGGTTCCTATATGTAAAAAAAATTATAGTAGCTTACTTTCAATCAAAAATTTTATACTTATATACATTCATGTGTTGGCATATGAATTGTTAATATATGATTATATTAATATGACATTGTAATTGTTAAATTATATCCTTTCATAATATTTACTTGTGTTATACCTACTTCAAAATTGATCTTATATTTCTTATCGTGGAAAAAAGTCTAAATCGATAAATTTAAATCGAAGATATAGTTTTAAAAAGATGTTGTTTTCAACATATGCAATTTCTCGACAAAAAATAAAACATTTTATCTTTTTTTGTTCATTTATTTTTAATGCTTTATTCTGTTTTTCGTTTGTATGATGTATATATATATATATACGTGTACATACGTATTATTCCTTTGTTTAAAATAAAATAATAAAATCGCGATTCAGTTTATTGTTGCAAATCAGTTAAGTCCGTGTAAGTAGATATTCCATAAAAAGACCAATTACAGTTCCTTTACAGAATCAATAGAATTTGTTATATTATATTACATTATTGGTTGAAACCATGTTTAATATCGAGAATATCTATACATACGTGCATTAAGCTAAGCACATGAAATCCTATTGGTCTATCATATTCGAGAGCTCGATTATGTCGAAACATAATATATATCGAATAAAATCGATTACTACAATATCGCAAAGAGAAGCAATGGCCTTTCCTTCGTGATCACAGTCATAGAAAGGAACTAATGTGAGTATAACATTTTCATTTTTAAGATTATTGTTATGAATATATCAAATAATAAATACAAAAAGCTCTCTCTTTGTTATTCCATTAATATTTATGATCTCTTTTCACTCAAATTTGATTAATAAAAGAGTTGTAGAAATAATAAAATGCAAATTTTGAAAATACCACGTGTCAAATCGTATTTAATTGGTTATGTTTTTATATATCTGTATAAATTCAATATGTGAATTTTATTATAGAATGGCGGACACTGCTCCAGCCGCGCGTGGAGGTTTTCGTGGAGGTTTTGGTACTCGTGGTGCTGGCGGAGATCGTGGAGGTCCCCGAGGAAGAGGTCGTGGCGGAAGAGCAAGAGGACGCGGCCGTGGTCGTGGCAAAGAAGATAGTAAAGAATGGATACCTGTTACTAAATTGGGCCGTTTAGTTAGAGATGGAAAGATACAGTCTTTAGAACATATTTACCTCTTTTCTTTACCTATTAAAGAATATGAAATTATCGATAAATTTCTTGGGTCTGATCTTAAAGATGAAGTCTTAAAAATCATGCCGGTCCAAAAGCAAACTAGAGCAGGTCAACGCACCCGTTTTAAGGTAAGAATGTTACAAGATTATTCTTATGTTTTCTAGTTTAATCTGTTCTAGTTTATTATATGTTACCTTAAAATATTTTCTAGGCCTTTGTAGCAATTGGAGATACCAATGGTCATATTGGTTTAGGAGTGAAATGTTCTAAAGAGGTGGCCACTGCTATCCGTGGTGCTATTATCCTAGCTAAACTTTCTGTAGTACCTGTACGCAGAGGTTATTGGGGAAATAAAATTGGTAAACCACATACAGTACCTTGCAAAGTAACTGGTAAATGTGGATCTGTACAAGTGCGTTTGATTCCTGCACCTAGAGGTACAGGAATTGTATCAGCACCTGTTCCTAAAAAACTCTTGCAAATGGCTGGTATTGAGGATTGTTATACATCAGCCAGAGGATCTACTTGCACCCTGGGTAATTTTGCAAAAGCAACGTATGCCGCTATAGCTAAGACTTATGCTTATCTAACACCAGATCTATGGAATGAACAGCCTTTACTTAAAGCACCATATCAAGAATATGCTGATTATTTGTCAAAAACTCATAAAACTGTAGCAGGCCAGCGAGCTGCAGAAGTTGTTTAAAGAATAAACTTGGACTCAATGAGAACCCCCTAATTGCTGATTTTATTATTTTCATATCATTCATCACATTTCATCACATCTCTTAAATCTAGTATTATAACATAAAATAATGTACTGTAACATATTTTACTAATGTTTAAAAAAATTATAGACAATTAGAATTTATTTCAAAATGAAATGTTGGACATTAAAATATCAAAAATATTTTAATCTAAATTTATTACTTATTTTATTACAAGGGAAGTAGACTAAAAATTTATAAATTCATATTTATAATCAAAAATATAAAAGCTAAGATGTAATATCATGTACTTTCTGCAGAAAAATGTTTGGAATTTCTATATTGTTTACATGCTTCATTGAAAGTTTCCAAAGTGTGATCACAAACTTGTTCCAAATCTTGAAGTCCACGTTTTAATACATCTGTGGCTCGTCCTTTTTTAGTTTGTATCCTAAAGTGCATCTTTGTTTCTGCTGGGTGAGGTACGGTATACCCACAGAATTCTACATCAGGACTAAGATAAAAAATAAATATGAATAAATGTTCAATTCAATAATCATGTACAGTGTATGTTATTGTGATATTTAAAGAGCATAGCTGTTCAAAATACATACTATTGAGATATTATAAATTGAAGTGCATTTCCCAATGTATGGCCTTCTTCTGAAAATATAAAAGTTCTAGACTTTTCTCCATACATTTGATCACCAACAAGCTGTCACAAAAAAACACAGCATTAATAGAAAATATTTATTTTACTATGTTAAAAATATATAAATTAATGAGTATTTTTAGATTTCATACCTCTGCAAGACGTCCCATTTTTTAACTCTTTATTAATTCAATAATATCTTGGAGAATCTTCTTTTGTTTATTACGAATTACTACCAAATGTCTAAATTAGGATTACTCCTTTTTTTTGTAGATTAATAATATTTGACGCTTTATTTTATAAACAAAACTAATAATAAATCAAGGTGTAATCAGAACAAAGTGTAATACACGTAATTCTTTTGATAAAAGTTTATTTTTATATATAATTATATGTAACTCATATATATATATAATTTACGGAGGTTACTTATGATACATTATATTTAAACGTTCAATTTCGTTCATGAAGAGAACGAATGGAGTTAATATAATGAAATTAATATATTGAATTAAAGGCTTCCTTTATAAATAGCGAATAAAATTAACTTTGCGAATATATACAAAACTAAAATTTTCTTCACGTACAGATTGGTGAGGAACTAATTTCGATGAAGCGAATTTAAACCGAGCACCAGCCTTTTCATTGGTTGACGAAACTGGTTAGGCAACACGCTTTAATATAGTGGAAAACGAGCAATATATTCGATTGCGACGCCATCTAAAATTATATAAATGAGAAAATCTAGTGTTTAGAAATTTAATCTAGTTCCTTAATATAAAACTAATCGTGGAAACAGGATCTGACAGTTTGACAGTCTAATAGTGATAGACATAATTGGATCTGATCAAAAATAGTAGGTGATTGATAATAAAGCATTGGTTTTACAAAATTTGAATAAATATGTCATATAAAGTCGGTCAACGTGTCGAAATATCTGGTAAAGATTGTCAAGGTGTAATTGCTTATATTGGTTATCCTACATTTGCATCTGGAAAATGGATTGGTGTAATACTTGATGAACCAAAAGGAAAAAATAATGGCACTGTCAAAGGACAGCAATATTTCAAGGTTTCTATTACTTATTCTTTTATTTATATATCATCTTAATCCATAAAAAATCAATTTCCTTTTATTAGGTTCATACAAAAATATTAATAATAAGAATAATTTATATTATAACCATTTTTAGTCCATACATATAATAATAATAATAATAATAATATTGCTAATATAATGTTATTTTTACTATTATTATTATTACATTACTATTTTATATTGATATTGTGATAGTGTCCAGATAATCATGGAATGTTTGTACGACAAGGACAAATCATACTGTTGGATGAATCTGGTAATAGAACAGATCTTGCCAGTCCATCTTCAGCAGGTAGTAGTGCTACAACACCTGATGAAGGCAGTGCAGTCAGAGCTAGAAGCCGTCTTAATAGGTTTGCTCTTTTATACTTTTATCATCTATCAATACGATTTAAATATTATATATATATATATGCAAAAACTTTATTTCATGTTTTATATTTTTCTGTATAAATCAAATAACTTTTGTCTAAAATATTTTATTTTATTTATGAAGAGAAAACAATCACCAAAAATTTCATCAATCACACAGAAATTCATTATTTGGGTATCCTATACTGTATATTATCTCGAATTAATTTTTTATATGATAGGAATTTATGAGTTTTTAAAATATGCGTATTTGCACATGTTAGCATATGTATAATATAATTCCCTAAGTAGTGATAGAAACCATTATTTGTTTATAAAATGTCTTTTAAATGTATATAAATTTACCTAATGAAATTAGTAGATGTTAAAATTATTCATGGTATAATATAAGAGCACACTTTTTATTCTTGAATATTGTTATATTCTTTAATCAATAAATTCTTAATTTATTTCTATGTAATGAGGATAAAGCTTTGTTCTTTTTTCTATGCTAGCATGAGTATGCGTCGAAGGAATGAACCTACAGCGTAAGTTTACATCCCCACTTTAAAATAAATATCATTATTATATATTCTAATTCTTAACTTAAGATGTTAAATCTAGATAGAATACTTTAAAAGTTACATATTATACAGAGTTCATATATATTTTACTATTATATATATAAAATTTGTTAAATGTATATATATGTATATAGAATCCTATACTATTAAGTTATATGATGCTAAAATATTTAATTTCATTCCAAGTATATTACTATCTATAAAAAAGTTTATACCAACTATAATAATAATTACCTTTTTGGACATATTAATGTAACATTGAAATGTATATGCTGCTCACAAAAGAGTACGGAGAAAAACATCTCCAGCACAGATTAACCGACAACAGAGTGACAGACTTTCGGGGTAAGGAACTGTGTAAAATGAAGTGTTTCAATTATTGTTTTTAATATTTCTATTAGTTAATATAGTTTAATATATTTTATCAATGTAAAATATAAAGCACACATGGTCTTTTAAAATAAATTGTGAAATATTTTGTAAATAAATAATTATATAACTAAATAAATAAATAACTAGAAGCATTATAATTCTGAATAATAAGTTAAAGAGACAATGTGTGCGTTATTATTCATCCAAAGCATGAAATTCATTACCTTTATTCTTATGTAAATTTGAATATTATTGCCTGAAAATTTTCTATTCATTTCTTTTAATATTATGTGGATATGATAATTTTATTATATTTTATTATTTGCATTTATGTTCATTGTTAAAGACATTATTAATTTAAGTAATCATCAGAGTTTTTATGGTATATTGTTAAAATATATAAAGATTGCAGATAAATGAATTAATATGTAGAGTAATATAATAAAAGTTTCTATATTTTTTTATTTATATTAATATTTGTTTAATGTATTTTTAGCTATATTCACTATTGATCTAAATTATAATTATTTTTCTTAATTGTTGAATTAGATTTTCATATTTGAGATTATAAGTGAATAGTGAATATATTGATCTTTTTGTATATACTGCAAATATTATTGTTTGTTATAGTTCTCGATTATCTTTGGTTGGCAGTAAAACACAGTTCAATACCTTATGCACTGAAAATGTGCCGGGATCTCTGCATGAACGTAAAGATGGTGGTGAAACGCTAATACCAGCTCCAACAACAACTAAACGAGCATCATTCATTGAGGTAACAAAAATTATCAATGGTATAAAATATATATAGCTTAGAGTGTCTAAAGTAAAATATGCTTTATATATAAAGAATAATTCATTTAATATATTTAATTAGGCAGAGGTGGGAAATCTTTCCAATACATGTTTTTTTAATTATAATATATTTAGTTGCAAATTTTTTCAAGCTTAATTCAAAATCTTCAAATGTGTTTGTACATTGTTATAAGTACAGTGACAGATGTGTAGCAGTGAGAGTAAAGAGAAAGTATTATTATTTTAATTAATAATTGTCTAATCAGGGGCATTTACATTTAACACAAAATTATTATTAAACGTATTATTAAATATTTAAAAATAATATATTCTATTCAAAATATATCAAATTTGACCAGGTTGAAAGTAACATATACCAATTAATATCTTCCACAACTTAGGTGCTGACTTATAAAAAAAAATCACAGAGAGAGAAAGAGAGGGAGGGAGAGAGAGAGAGAGAGAGAGAGAGAGAGAGAGAGAGAGAGAGAGAGAGAGAGAGAGAAAGATGATATTTAAATATATTATATTTATTATTTTTTTTGCATAAAATTTTGCAACTACATTATCTTCCTGTACTCACAAGTCACTGTTACATAACTTATTATCACACAGTACATCCAAATTCATTTCTAGCACAAACTACTATACACTATTTCGATATTCTTGAATTTTTTTATAAACACTGCATTGTTATGGTATTAAAAAATTTCAGTATATTATATAATACAAATATATTTATATATATTTTATGTCTATTTAATACTTTTAACTACATTAAAAGTAGCTCATTCTAAATACCATATATACTTTCTATACAGATTTATCAACGATCATAAATTTATTTGCCGATTTTTAACTAATAATTCATTGGACAGTAGGTTCCCCGCCACTGCGATAAGAAATGACAGTTTTAATAAATAATACGAAATATCTGGTCAAATAACTTTACATCCCAATAATAAATAAATTTACATTTGAAATTTTGTGTTTCTAAATTAGTTTTATATTAATCATAACTATAGTCTACATATTTTACCCTGTGATTCAACAATAATAAAATAAGTATAGATTTCCATGCATGTGCTTTCATATGGTCAGAGAATTTGAACTTCAAATGGTCTAACATTGAAGCATTTTGACAACTATATATCACGAGGACAAGTTAAAGGATTCTGCTGGCACAGAATTATTCATGTGGGAATGCACATACGTGTTTCAGAAGTCCCCTAGCACGAGCTCACCTTCCGGCAAAAAGCCAAAGGCCCAAGATGATCACAATAATGTAATTAATACTAATTAATTGTAATGTCTCAGTACTTAACACATCACCTTTCTGCCCCTGTACTTTCTCATACTAGCTGTATGTCAACAATTTTCATAATCATAACACATGACCATAACAATTTTATTATTGCACTTTAATGGATTTTCTTGTATTTACAGATTATAATATTAATTTAATTTAATTCTTTTTCATACTCATCATTTTCTTTTAATTCGCTTAGTTGATTGTGTTTTACGATGGTTCGATGGTTTACAGTAAATATACACAAGGATGGGGTATTTATATAATCAAATAGTTTTTTAAATCTTATCATAACAAGTTATGTTTCTAATCTAATCAAAATAATAATATTATTAATAAAATAATCATAATGATAATGATGATAACGATGATGGTAATGACGATGATGACGATGACAATGATGATGGTAATGATGATGATGATGATGATGATGATGATGACGATGATGATAATGATGATGATAATGACAAAAATAGTGGTAATAATGTCAAACATTATTGTTAAAATTCATCGAACATCAAAGAGATACAGAGGTGTAATTTTGCTTGACCAGTTACTTTTTTAAATATAGTCATAGAATTAGATACTTAAAATAATGAAGCATATAATATTTTATAAATTAGTAAAAAAGTTAGATATAATAGCTAATATTATACTTTATGAAAGAATAGCAAGCCTGTAATATGTCATTAAAACCAATTCTACAGACTGTTCCAAAAGTCATTATCCTGTTAGAAGATGGTACTATGAGTTATAAAACGAAATAAATAAACTGATGACTTTAGGTACACCCTGTATTGGAATCAGAATATTTATTAGAATTGATAGAACATTTCTTTAGCCCTGATGTGCCTAAAGACCTATTATTAGAGCGTTTTTATATTTTATAACTTGTATGGGAATAAAAAGCAAGAATAATGATTAATTTAAAGGGCATTAGGCATAACTGGGTTATGTCTTGTTGGTGTCTATTATCATAACTAATCTCATTAATCGTTTCAAAAAGAAACTAATTCTACTGATTGCATTTGTAAAAACATATCGTTAAACACAAGAGTTCACATATTTGCATCTTAAATCTATAGAATCATTTATCATTTTATTATCATAACTGTTTCACTTTATTTTCTTGTTTTTAATAAATAAAAAATAATAAAGAATTAATAAGTCTTATGCAAGAAAGAATAACTAGATATGAGATGCAGATATTGACCATAGAAATATTGATCTTTCATTTAGAGTTTAGTGGGTGTTTTTTTCTATTAACACAATATTCTAAAATATCTCATCACTTATACTTGCACTATTTACAAGTTACCTTGAATAATTGTATGTTGTGCTGTTACTCAATCCTAAATGATCTGAAAATACTTTCTAAATAATATTAGATTTTTAATGTGATAATAAAAAAGACACCCAAATATAAACAGAACATTCATTTGAACTTCTTTTTTTTATAATTTAGACAGGCTTTGTTGAAACTCTGAAACCACAATTTGTTCCTGGCCAAGTAATGGCTGGTTCAGCTGCAACCTCTAATTTAGTGGAGGAAAAATTAACACATTTACAACTTATGCAAGAAAATGAGAATTTGAAGGCTCAGGTATATTATATTTATTTTAAAAACATATATTTCTCTATATATTCTCTTTCAAAAATACTGCATTTAATTCTTTAGGTACGTGACTTGAATGAAAAAGTAGAAACATTAAGAGTGAAGCGGATACAGGATAAAGAAAAAATGAAAGATTTTGAAAAAACCAAACTTCAACTTGAACAACTTCTTGAATTTAAAGTGAAAGTTATGGAAAGCCAAGTACGTAATAGACAAATCCAGAATTTAATATAAATCTATATTTTTTATACAATTTATTTATGCAATTGCATTATATTCTTTGTTTCAAGGCCAGTCTTCAAAGAGATCTTCAGCGAGCAAAACAAGAAGCTAGAGAGGCACAAGCAGCCAGAGAACAATACCAAGATGAAATGGCGGATCTTGCAGAAACGGTCGAAATGGCAACGTTAGATAAAGAAATGGCAGAAGAAAAAGCTGAAACACTTCAAATAGAATTGGAACAATTGAAAGAAAAATTAGAAGAACAAACACTTGATTTGGAAATTCTTCGTAATGAAATGTCAGAAAGGGTATTAAAAAATTTTCATTTTCTATAAATTTAATAATAAATAGAAGAAATATAGGAAATATATAATATAGCTTTTGTTAATATTATAAATAGATAAGATTTAGAAACCTCTTGTAAATTCTAGGCATCAGGAGGAGGAGGAGGAGGATCAACTACAAGTGTATCAAGTTATGAGGTAAAACAGTTAGAACAACAGAATAGTAGATTACGTGAAACACTGGTAAGAATGCGTGATCTCTCAGCACATGAGAAACATGAATTTCAAAAGCTTCAAAAAGATTTGGATCAAAAGAAATCAGAGATCTTGGAATTAGGACGTACTAAGGAAAAATTGTCTGCGCGTGTTGAAGAAATGGAACATCAGATAGCAGACTTGCAAGAACAAGTATGTATAATTCTTATAATATTCAGAATTGAAGATAAAAATATGTATTATTTTCATTGTTTTACAATAGTGTGAATACTAAAACATAATAATTATTAATCAATAATATGTCTATATAGGTTGATGCAGCATTAGGTGCTGAAGAAATGGTAGAAGTATTAGGTGAAAAGAAAATGGCTTTAGAACAAAAAGTTACAGAACTTGAAGAAGCTGTCGCGGATTTGGAAGCTTTACAGGTAGTATTTTCAAAATATTTTTATGAATATATATATATATATATATATATATATATATTTATTTATTATATATATTATTATTGTAAACATAAGATAAAAATTATTAAATAAAGTAAACAAATTTATTTAAATTTTTGTAAGGATATGTCTGATCAACTTGCTGAATCTTCCAAAGAGTTAGAATTAGAATTAAGAGAGGAATTGGATCTTGCTCTTGGATCAGCTCGTGATGCTCATCGACATCGTGATGCAGCTTTAGAAACATTAGCAGATCGTGAACTCACTATAACAAAGTTTCGAGAGCTTACGTATCAATTACAAGAGCAATGTTTGCAATTGCAACAACGAGTACAGACGACAGAATCTACTAAATCTATTACGCGAGGTTGATTTATGTTTAATATTATTTGATGTTACTTAAAAATGAACATAAGGTATATTAGATTTAAAAATTTTTATCGACCACATTTTAGGTGCAGAACAGCAGCTAGCCGAAATATTAGATTTCCAAAAAACTTTTGCAGAAACTCGAGCGCAAACCAAAGCGGTCGACCTCGAAATACGACGATTAGATGCTGAAGAAGCTCAAAGTCATGTGCGTTACTTACTTTCATTCATGTCTCCTGCATTTTTAGCACGCGGTGGGGATCACGATGCAATCTTAACTCTTTTACTTATCCCACGGATGATACGTAAAACAGAGATACTGATTTCACAAGTTAGAGATAAATACAGTACGACTGATAAAATTGACAGGTGAGAATATCGGTTAATACAATATTGATTTATTATTGATTATTACTGAAACCATTATTATTATATTTTTGATAGAGTAAGCATAGTAAAAGGTCATTCTGTGGAACAATATGCTTTTCGTTCACGTCTTTGTGCATGCATGTATGCATTACAAACTACCCTCGGATGTTTCGAATCTGCCCTAAATGTTTGCAATCCAGAAGCACTACTTAAAGTAGGAGCTGCATTCCCGGAAATGGTAGCGCAAGAAAAATCAGTGGATTCGTTAATTGAATTAGCCAAAAGAGACCAGCTAGATGAAAATCTTTCGGTGGATGCCGTTGAAAAATGTTGCGAGTATTTCTCTACAATGTTTTCGATATTATTTGGAGGAAGTGCATCTATTAATCAAGCTCGCCTAATCGTTAATGGAACTAGAAGTTTAGGTAGTGCTTGTGATGCCATTGCAACTGATGCTGCAGCTATAAAAGTTCTCATTCAAGGAGACACTGGCGATATAGGTTTGTTGGAGAAAAAAAGAAAGAAAGATTTATAAACATTATATATGTTGTTTTATTTTGATTCATAAACAAGTTTTTTTTCCCATAGGACTTCTCTGTCAATATGCTGAAACAACTTGTGAAGTAATACAGCAGCACTTAAAGTCAGCTAGAAGACGTGTTCCTCGAGATCATACTGGAAGCTTAATAAGCGCAAACCTAGGATTAGATGAAGATTATAGCAATCAATTATTTGTATGTTATCAAGCTTCTGTAAAAATTATGAAAACATTACAAATTTTACTAAAAAGTGCATTGCAAGCTATTGTTGCAAATGGAGGTGAGTATTTTATAAAAAATGACAACATAAATATATTATATAAAAACACAATATAAAGGCAATTAATAAATGATCTAATGATTAAATATTTTATTAGATTTAGATACAGGTCTTGCAGCTGATAAATTAAAAGATATAGCTGCTATAGCTAGTGAAAAAGTTTATGATACTGAAGATATAGGACCAGTGGCAACAATAAAATCTAGTTTAACAATTATGCAACAATTTGCAGCTAATTTAGCACAAAAAATGACAGAATGTGAAAATGATTTAGCAATGACAGGGCCTATTTCACATCAACAAGAAACAAATGAAACAATAGCACCAATAATCTTAATGGCTCAAATAGCAAGGAAGGAAGCAGAAGAGACCAAAATACTTAGCAGGTAACACATTGTTAAAAAAAAAAAAAAGCTAGACCATAATAGAAAACAAAATTATGTAATAAAAATGAATTACTCTTCAATTTCTGAATTTTTAGAAAACTCGAAGCACGAGATAGCGATATACGTGAAGCAAGAATAGCATTACGAGAGAAACAGGAAGAATTATCCGAAATGACTTTGAGAAAAGAATTAGCGGAGAAGAAATTTACAACGCAACAACATGAACACGAATTAAATGTTGAAAAATTAACAAGAAAGTTAGAAGAAGCTCAAAATCAACTTAAACGGAAGGTATACTTGTCCGTAATCATTTTTATTTACTAAAATTTTTAAGCATTGTTAAAGAATAAATATACTCTTCATGCTAGGAGAAAGAATTCGAAGAAACAATGGATCATCTTCAAACAGATATTGATAGTTTGGAAACCGAAAGAGGACAATTAAAAGAAAAATTAAAATCATTTGGAAAAAAGACGATGATATCAACATCTGGGGGAGATATTTCAGTAGGAAATTCCTCGTTTATAGCTGCAGGCATTCAAACTGCAAGTGATAAATTGTTGATGCAAGAAGTAACATTACTCAAAGAAGCCCTAAATAATGAGCATCTGCAAAAAAGGAAATTATTGTCTGATTCATTACGTATAAAACTGGAAAATTTAAAACCGTTGACATGTATGAAAAATCCGGAAACTACAGATGCAAATATCAATGAATTAGAAAAGAAAACCAATAATCTTCTAAAAGTAAGTGTAAACTTAACTCTTTTAAATATTATTTTGTCTACATGAAACGAAAGGATCGAATTTATTGACTTTGAAATTATTTTTCAGGATATCCATAATGTAATAACGTTCCCCACCGTACCTGACTTGACACGTAATAAAGCGTCTTCAACAAAAACACCAGTACTTGAAAAATCAAAACCTATATATCAATTATTACAACGACAAATATTGATTAAACAATACAAAGAAAAGGCTGATAGATTGGCAGTAAGTTATCTTTATTTGCCTTTTCTTTGCATAATTAATGATTATTAATATTAGCAAAAATTCTGTATATCTACAATATATAACTTTTATTTATTAATAAAATGGTTTTATCAGGGGGAAATACGCGAGGAAGCGGTTAAACGTAATGTTGGAGGAAGAGCAGAAGCTCATTTTGCTGTATTTCCAAATCGAGAAATGACAACAGCAATGCAAGAAAATCAGATTCTTGCAGCGCAGATAAGTATTCCCTATAGTGGTCCAGAAAAAACACATACTATAGTTGTAGGAAAAAATGAACTTCGACAAGTTCACACTCTTTTATGTTATTAAATTTGTAAATTATTTGTTTTGTTCTTCTAGAGAATTGAGTATATTAATGTGATATGTTTCAGGAGTATTTTAAAAAAGTTTTTTTTTTTTTTTTTTTTTTTTTTTATATAACATTATAAACAACAATTTTGTATTATTCTAACGGATGCTTTAATTTATTTTTATAAGAATAGAATTTATGTATTGTAACTTTCATTTCATATCGTGTGTGAATAAAGCTGTGATCAGATTTAGTAATTCGTCATAATTAAGATTACAAGTTGTCTTAGTATTGACATATTATAAAATGCTGAGATTTACGATAAATTATTGTATTAATCATTATAATTTTAAATTCATTCTTATAATTGTATTATTTTGAAATTTCTATATGAAAAATATTATCCCATATAAGGCAAGTAAATGTAGCCATAATTTTACTTTGTATCTTAAATATATAAAATAAATTATATTCAAAAAAGCAAGAAAAAATAAAAAGGGCAATGTCCAATTCTAAACAGTAAAAGGAATTCGATGTTTTCCTTTGAAATTAAAGATAAAATCAAACAATAAATATAATACAATGTTTCAGTATTTATTTATAGAGGTAAAAGGAGCAGTAATGTTAATGTATTTCCTCATTGTTATGCATTAAAGTATATCTTAGTTAATGTTACTGTCACAATTTCATTGCATACACACACGCACAAATATGTATATACACCAGAGACATTAATAAGTGCATATATCATTATTTATTTATTAACTTACACATTCGCACATTCGTTTTCTTGTTTTATAACCATACACACTATTCATTTCATTTATACCTCCCACTAATGATTAATCATACACATTTAGTTCTTTCAGTAATAATTATGCACATTCTCACTTAATAATGATTAATGTTTTTCTTGGTAGAATTTCCCACTTGTAATGGAACAATATAATCTATATATGTAACTAACGTTGTTTTCGCATCGCGAGTCACGATAATATTAGCTATTTTTTTATATTTTCTTCCACCTCAAAGACACGATAACACGGGTATCAATGATGGTATATGATTACAATTTTGTCAAAGGCAATCGTCAGGATATATATGTAAAAATTAAATCATAATATTTGACATATAATATAAGGTCATATAGACAAAACAAAACAAAAAAAGAATAATAAATAAATATTTCGAAATTTATTATTATCTGTAAATATCGCGACATTTTAGTAAGATCCAGAATCTTATTTCTGAAATAAAGAATAATAGAAGCGTGATAACGACCTTTTAAAGATTATAATAACCCATTTTATATTGTAGAATTTCGTATCAGGCGATTTTATGAAAACTGAAAAAAAACCGAAATATGAACTCACCAATGATAACGATCAATTCGAAGATAGACTATTTCATCAATAGTAAAGTATAGTTATACAATGCAAAAGCTCATGTTATAATAATAAACATAAACTACATTTGCATAGCTTCATCCATGTAAAACTATGCAAAAAAGTAATCATCTTATTCTTCTTCTTTGCCTAGAAAAAAATATTAAATTGATAATATGATTACAAACATAATGTCCTTAATTTTATCCACGCAGACTAATAATTAAATCTGCAACAAGTCTACAACAAATAACAGTTTTTTTCTTTTTCTTTTTTTTTTCTTTTTTTTTTCTTTTTTCTTTTTTACAGTAATACCGTTATATATCACTGTTGTTGTCGGTCAAATACGCCGATGATAGAAAGAAAGAGAGCAAACGATAAAAATGTTGAAAAAGTTAATATCCTTTTGTTTTGCCTCTAATTGAAATCGTATAGCATATCTCAAGAAAATATGCAACTATTGTTGTCTTAACATTAATGTATTTTAGTACAATTCTATTGACATATTATTTGAGGTAAGAAAAATATTAACATTTCTCGCAAAAGCCCACTCACACTATATTCGTATTACATATTGGGAACAAAAAAAAAAATATAGGAAGCAATTTCTGTACTTATTTGTCAGTACACAAAGTAATGCTTTTGTGATTTTGCAAAATAAATTTTCGGCCATTTTTGTATTTGTTTTCTATTTATAGAGTAAATACAAAATTTTTATTACGATTTACTCTAGCGATCGTTTAAGTGTGGTCTCATAAGAATAAGATATTCTCTCCTTCTTTCCTTGAAAAGTACGCAATGGATTCTCATATATGTGCACTTTCTAACAAAATCTTCGGGTAATCAATATCTTTATTTTAATGATAATCAATGATAAACCAGATATCAAAATAATAGGACAAGCCATGTTTAGTCAATTTTGCATTGATGCTTAACTCAAAGAGAGAGAGATGGTTCGATCGAAACTCTAAGTACTTAACCCTTTGATAGCATGTTTGTTTGTTTTCTTTTTTACATTTTCTATGTGAAGGCAATCAAATAATGAAGGAAAAATGAATAAATAAAATCAACTTGATGATACATGCATAATACCAACAAGTCTAAAAGGGTTAAATCACTGTAATGTTTTTTTTGTTTTTCCATCCATAATCGTGCAATCTATATATTTCACCACTGTTATAAACTCCGAAGTTCCATCGCGGTCATTCGTTTTCTCTCTTTGGACTTAGAGAGCCGCTTGATTTAACTCTTCGGACAAAAATTTAGATCAAGTTGTGCACCTTGATTGAGATACCTCTGATCATAATTGGGGTTGATGATAGTAAAATTCCACAGCTTTAACGTGCTCCTATGATAATTCGTTCAGTGATTGCATAATCGTTATACATCGTTGTATTTAAAAGTGAATTAAAACGTGAACATTAATTGATACCTGTTTGAGCGTTAGTTTTAGCAGGTGGCTGAATCGCAGATTGTACTTGTGCTTGAATGCCTTCAAGAACTCGACCGTGTGTACCTCCAGATGTTCCGCCATTAACATTGAGGCTGGAGGTTGCTACTTTTTGCTTTAACATTGTCCAGTCAAATGTATAGTCGTATTGATGATTTAACGTACGGAAAAGTATACGGAAAAGTTGACGTAGATACATATAATCTGGGCTCTCTTCGAAGCGTAATCCTCGTGTATAATTTAGATACATTGCAAATTCGGCAGCAAATCCCTATTAGTTAAAAATCAATTTAGTTGTATTTTTTAATCGTACGAAAAAAAAGTGTATTTTCTCATCAATAAAATCCAAAACCTGCCTTGCATAAAACTTCTACAGGCGTGGACATTTTCTTTTCACTGATTTTTTCGTACTTCTGTTTTTTAGTTGCAGCTTTGAGACCTTGCCAAGGCAATGATCCTCGATTAAAGTACATAAGTACATATCCAAGTGATTCCATATCATCTCGACGACTTTGTTCAATGCCTAAATGAGCGTTGATAGATGCATACCTTGCTGTGCCTGTTAAATTTTTATCTTCTCGATAGACTATATGCATTCTCGACTGGCTATCTCTATATTTTTTGGCTAGTCCAAAATCTATGAGAAATAGCTGAAATAGATTTTACAAAAAGCTCTCATATTTTTTATTCGACTGGTCTGATATAAAATACTTCAAATAAAAAAAAAATATATATATATTTTATTTTTTTCACCTATCTACCAAAATCTATCAAAGTGTCCACATGATTTGACAATATGTTACCTTATTACAATGACGCCCGATGCCCATTAAAAAATTATCCGGCTTTATGTCTCTGTGAATAAAGTGTTTACAATGGACAAATTCGATTCTGCCAATCATCTGGTCCGCCAACATTAAAACTGTTTTAATTGTAAACCTTCGCGAACAAAAAGTAAAAAGATCTTCAAGGGATGGTCCCAAGAGATCCATAACAAGGACATTGTATTCGCGTTCGGTTCCATACCTATTGATCAAAAGAAACTTTTTCTCGTATTTATTTTATCAATCTTATCGATCCATCAAACCTTTTAAATTTGCGATACATTAAGTTTATTTAATGACAATATATAAATGTAATTCTCTTACCAACGTATATGCGGTATTCCTATGCCACCATGCAATATTTTGTATAATTTGGACTCATATAGCAATTGTGGATGGCGGGCACGCACGTTCTCCAATTTGACTGCAACTTCCTAGAAAAGAAAAAAGAAAAAAAAACAAGAAAAAACAAAATAAAGAAAACAAAAATACAATTTCTAAAAAATGTGTAAAATATTGAAGATTTAACAAAATAGCGACTAAATATGTTATTTCTCGTAATTAATCGTAATGTACTCCGCAGTTACCTTTTTTAATTACCTAAATATTGTACAATGTTATAAAGTGCAATACGTCATTATAGAATACTTCTTTATACTTTTGTATTTTTATAATTGTTTAGACTAAAATTGACGACGTATAACTAATAAGAAATAATAACTATTCAATTTTAAAAATAAAAAGGCCAATATTATATTAAGATATCATATTTAATTATTCAATTAACTTTTAGTTTTCGACTTCGTATAGAAGCATTTAAAGGAACAATTTTTTATTCAAACTACAAGAAATTTAAATAAAATACATTGTGTCCTAATGTAACACTCGTTACTGTAAATATCACCAAAGAGAGAAACGATAATAGCGAAGAATTTAACTTAGTGTGAAATTTTTCTTTCCTAAATCTGTATCATAGTTTTCTAATTAATACTAAAATTATTACTGAAAGTTGAAAGTGAAAATAAATAGTAGTTTTGAAGGTAAAAATATTATAAAATCTTGCACTTCCGAATAAGTTTCTTTCATATTTCAAATTAGCTCTTTTTCTGAGAAAAAACAATCGTAACTTAAGAAAGAAGCATCTAATATATCCAAATCTATATTTATGAACTACTTTTACCCTGAAAGAATATTTTGCTCTCTTTGTCCACCGAAGATATTTGACTCGACGTTTCGTCGAATAGTAATCTAGGTAGGAATCGCTACTAAATTTTACGTATCTTAATAGTTTATATAAAATATAATGATAATATAAGAGAGAAATTAATAAATAAATGTACATTAAACATTAGTGTTAACATTGAAGAGCAGAGCAGAGCACGCGCGCGCGCGCGCGCGTGTGTGTATCATTGAGTTATACATATCATTATTTTTTTTTAATGATTTCACTTTATAGCAAATTATAGAAATGACTTTGAAGTAAAGTAACTATATAAATTAAATTTTTCAAAAAAAATCTCTTTTTCCAACTTTATTATACTTTTGATTTATTTTGTATGACCAACTTAACACTTCCTACGAATAGGTTAAATCAATCGAAAAAATATAATTCTACGAATCCATTCTAATTGTTATACGATAATTAGTCTTATAATTTTTTGATTTAATTTTTAAAAAGAAATAAGTGTAGCTCTATCATTGGCTTAATCATCTTTTTTTGTATTGTTTGAAAATATTTATTTTTATGTTTATTAAAAATATTACAACGTAAAATTAACTTCTATAACGTATCTATTCGTAACATTAAATTTATATGAATTTCGTTAAAACTTAATATATGTAGATTCAATTATAATACCAAATAAAAATATAAAACCAAAATAAATATTGCCAAAAGAAAAAATTAACGGTCGTTTCGAATAAGATATAAAAATACAAGTTATCCATGGTTTAAACTAATTACATCCTATTAAAATAGAACAGATATTATGAAACATCGAAAAAATACGTATCTACATATTTCATTCATGATTAATTCTTTTTTGAATTAACTCCTCATCACTGTTTATTGAAAACATATGTATGTAAGTAAAATAATTATTGTTTTCAATTGTTCTACTTATTTATTATAGTTTTTTGTTTTCCATTCATTATTTTTTTTTTACTCTCATTATTTTATCAATGCTGTAAATATTATACAATGTTGTCATGATTACCTAACCTCTGATCTTAAAATTATATTTCTTTTTACGAAAGTCAATGGCTCGATATTTATTATTCTATATAACTATTAAAACTATATAAAACGACTATTTAAAAAAAACTTCCATTCATAAAACATTGGTAGACTTTGTGGTTTATAACTTTTAAGACTTTAAGAACGTTTGAGAGAGTTAATAACATTTATGGTCACTATTTGATTATATCGGACAAAAAATTGCACATAACATATCAATGCTTGTCAAATTTTTATTGTTTGTAATAAGATACCTTAATACTTAGATTAATAAATATAGCATGTATAAATTAATGACATATTTTTGTCAAAAAAAAAATGTATAACTTCATCAAATTAATAAAAAATAGATACTTTGCATCTACGAGAGTTTTTAAATTATTAAACAATCAATAAAATTATACACAAAGCAAATAAAATACTTCTGGAGATAATAAACTACTTGTAACTATATTTCTCCTGAAACTATAAAGAATATATTAATATATTTAATGATAAAAACAAAACAACTTATTTATTAAAAAAAAATTCAATTAAAGATTTATTATCGATAATCTTTTAACAGTATATTTGAAATTTTCTTGATAGAGTTAAGTATCGATAAAATAATACTTTAAAGCTAAATATATTTTTAAATGATTATAGATTTCAATTTGATTTATCATTATAACTACTTCAATATTTGGTATGATTTATAGAATTTAATTATTATATTTGAAATACTATCTCAGTGTACTCCATTCTTCTTGCTTTTAGTACATTATATAAATTGCAATTTTTTGTGTCATGTATACACATAAATTTTAAGATACTCTATAAGATCATTTGCATATTACACAATTTCATAATGACATTTCATTGTCCAAAAAAGTAATTCACGAAATATTAAGGTTATGATTGTTCATATTTTACAGATATATGTATACACTATTCTATTAGATCAATCTCATTAATCTATTTTATCTTTTTTTTATTTAACTAGAGATATGAGAGTTGATCGGACATTACTGAACAATCACAAAAAACCGATGATGTCGACATAATTTATCGACAAATTTGATCATCTACATTATGAAATTTAAAGAAAAGAAAAAAAAAGAAAAAAAAAAGGAAAAAGCAAAAAAAATAAGAACGATATTGAAAGTAAGAAAAAATAAGAAAATATTAGCGAATAAAATAATAAAAAAGGAAAAGAAAAAAGAAATAAAGTAAAGGAATAATGTATGCGATGACAGATCGTCACAAATTAAATGGTCTTTCTTACCTCGCCATTAGCGATGTTGATACCAAGATAAATATCGCCAAAGGAACCCGAACCGATTTTCCTTAACAACCGATACTTGCCAGCCACAATAAAATCGCTCTTTCCCATTACCAGCGTCACCGCCGACGCCATGTCACCCGTGGCTTCTTTACGCCTCTTTAGTTCGACGACGCTTTCCTGTTCTCCCTGCGCACGGTCCTAGCAAAAGGGAAAAGTAGCAGGCAGTCTCACTCGATCCTAAACTACCGTTGGAATATCTCTTTTCTTAGATCAGAGCTTTTTAGCTTACGCCTGAAGATATCTAGTGACGTCTTGACGATTTCAATGTGCCACGAAGGCGTTTAGGATACGAAATTTCCTTTATTCCGTGGTGAACGTCGGAATATAGTAGGAAAAATCACTGCTGGTACGACGTACCCCACCAGCCCGTCGACATTTTCCCTTTCGCTTAAACCTAGAAGCAGCACGAAGTAACTGTGAACCGATGTTGCGGGGATACGATGCGTCACGAACAAGGAGAGTAAGAAAGAAAGAGAGAGAAACAGTGAATGTATGAGAGGAAAAGAGGGATAGAGGAGAGTTAGAGAGGAAGGGGGGGGAGCAAAGAGAGAAAGCGCTGCTCAAGACAGTTGCTTCTTTCCTGTAACATCGATAATTATATGTAATACGCTTCTTTACGATTCTTCCCAAAATTAAGAGCTGTAATAATAGATAAAAATTCGACAGAGTACCTGAACGTCTTTTTACTGACGTTGTTTAAATTTCATTACGTGAAGTAGTTAGCTTGAATACGCAGTTGCAAACTGCCCATCAGGAGCGTATCTACTGTTCGTCAAATACAAATTTTTATCGCACATCTTCGGAAATTTTATATTTAATTCATATTTTTTACATTTCTTCTTTATACATTTTATTATATTATTACTCTTACAATGGAACAAAATTCAGGCCATTATAATTATAATTTATTGTAAACATAATATGTATGTAAACATAATGATGTATGTGTGTTGCAAAGAAATTTACCAATTGAAATAATTCTTAAATAAATTTCTAAACGATCGTGTGTGTGTATTTATATGATTAGTATAAATATATATTACTAGATTAAAAGTATATATATATATATATATATATTAGACTTTTTATGACTTTTATACAGTTTAATAAATATATTTAATTTTAATATTCTCATTCAAACTTAGATAAAATAATAATTGATACATACTTTTTTTGAACACGTTAGAGACCATTATCTAAGAAAATTCTTTCATCTGATTCCATCGTTCAAAAATTGAAGTAACCAATGAACGAGCAGAAATATACCAATAAATTAGCAACTAACTATTACTTACTGCCTGTTATCGCTTGGGTTAAAGAGGTTAGTCTCGGATGATTTCGGGCAGTCTCGTACAATTTCGGAAAATCTCGGATTGTCTCGAGGTTTCATACTACGAAGACCCGTGGAAGTGACGATAGAAGAAAGTAGTTCCAAAATGTTGTCGAGACTTGCCCTTCGTAATGGTAATTGATATTTATATTTAAGATGAAATTATAGTTTTTAAAAATACAACAATAATAAACTCATTTTTGATATTAGTGCGATACATTATATCATTATATACATTATAATTTGGATATGTAGTTACCGTTTATTTCATTTCTATTATATAATAATATATTTTTCAATTTTTTCGATATTTAAATAAATTAAGTTTAAATTAATCGAATCGATTTAAATTAATATTAGGTATATTTTTTAAACCTCTACTAATAAGCCTAGAGATGGATTCATTTGTGATAGTATAGCATAAAATAATAGATTATTGATTGATATCTGTTTTGCGATAAAATCCTATAAAAGTGATATATTTTAATGTGTTTAGCTCAAATACTACCAGCAGCTATTCGTGGTGTACAGGCGGTTGCAATGTCGAATGGCCCTCGACCTACACGTCTAGTAGATCCACCTCCTGTCAGATTTGGATTTATTCCTGATGAATGGTTTACTTTCTTTTATTCAAAAACTGGAGTAACAGGTAATCTATAACAAATAGTAACTTTTAACTGTATTTCTTTACTGATAATAATAGCCGTTATATATTTTTTATTTTAATTATAATTAATTGAATATATATATATGTATATATATAAACAATTATTTTTTACATAAAATTTTCTATTTTTAGGACCTTATATGTTTATTACTAGTGTAGCAACATATTTAATTTCCAAAGAAATATATGTCTTGGAACATGAATTTTATAATGCTATTTCATTTGTGATTATATGGATAATTTTGGTTAAAAAATTGGGGCCTCCTCTATCTAAACATCTGGAAAAAGAACAAAATGCTGAAATTGAAGAATGGGAAGGCAATAGAAACCAACAAATTGACTTTGCTAATGAACAGATAAAAAATATAAATGAAGCAGTATGGAGAGCCGAAGGGCAAAGCCTCCTTATAGAAGCCAAGAAAGAGAATATAAAAATACAATTGGAGGCTATATATAGGGAGCGTCTTGCTCAAGTTTATAATAATGTATATAATTTTTATTTTTGTCATATATTATAAAAATATATTTAAATGTAGTTCATACATTATTATTTCATAAGATATGAAGGGAACACTTTATACATACATATATATATATATATATATATATATATATATATATATGTAGACACACACACACACACACGCGCGCGCGCGCATTAAATATATATTATTTTCGTTATATTTATTTTTACATATAAATATATATTAATTTTGTGTTTTTAGGTAAAGAATCGTTTAGACTACAATGCTCAAATACAGATAATAGAACGAAGAATAGCTCAAAAACATATGGTACAGTGGATTATAAACAGCGTATTAAAAGCAATTACACCAGAACAAGAAAAAGCAACTCTTCAACAGTGCATCAAAGATCTTGAAGCACTTGCTGCAAAAGCATAAGGGATTATTATAAATATTATAAATATGAATAAAATCCATTATGTCTGTAAGAATAAATAGAAATATTAGTATGAGTCATTCTAAAATAGACAATGAGCATATTACAAATGTATAAAAAACAATGTCTTTATTAATTGAACAGCATAATTATTAAATTTTGATGAGCTAATAAAATCTCCAATACAGTTTGATGACTCCTCTGTTCAAATTTCTCTTTCCATATGTCATATTATTTCATTTGTTTTATTCTTCTTCTTTATATAACCATAACACTTTTATTCATCGTTATTTTTAAAATTTATTTTTTTTATTTATTTTTTTAAAATATAAATTGTAAAACGAAAAATTAAGACGAATAGAAGTATTTTCAATGAATGTTTACTGAAGAAAGGTCAGATTTCCAATAAAATAAAATTCAAGATCTAAGATAATTATAGCTCTAAAAATTGTTAGAACATAGCAAAGATTTTTTTATTAAAATAAAATAAAATATCATATATACATAAAAACAAAAATATCGATTTCAATAATACCTTTTAGAATCGTATAATCAAATAAAAGTGCTTATTTCAGTTTGGTCCAATCAGAACAATAGATATTACTTTTTTCTTAATCCTCCAATCCTGTTTTAATGAGCCCATATTTTCCCATATTTTCATAGACACAATCATTCTATACATGAGTATAAGCTTTATGGTTGTACTTTTAAGGATGATTGCATTCACCTGCAGTATATCGGAAATGTAGATGAAACCAGCTTAAACCCTGAACGAGTTGCGAGCATTTGCGAGCATTTGCGAGTATGTATTTTGGTACTTTTCGGTACTAATCTGTAGTCGTCATCAGTTGTAATATTTGCGGTAAGAAACGAATGCAGTCTTAGTTTATCAACTTGTTTATTTTTCAAATCACTTTTTTAATGCAAGTATTAAAGTAATGAATTAAAAAAAGAAATTGGAAATTAAAGATTTGTTCATAAAATTTTTAAAAGTATTTTTATTAGTAAAGAATTATAGTAAAAACGTCATAGCACATAGGTGTGTGTATGTGTCCAAATGGCTTGGCTGTCAGATATTACAGATAAAGTAGAAGATCTATTGAATAAGATAGATAAAAATAGTGCAACTGTCTTGAACAGTGATTATTGGAAGCGGTAAATATTAATGTTATTTTTGTAATAAAGTGTTGTATATTTAAACCTAAAAACTTAGATATTAATTTTATGCAGTACCAAAAGTTTTTTGTGTAAAATTTACGTATTTATGCTTATTTCAGCTACGATAATAGTATTATTACAAAATCTTCCTTGGAAACTCCAAAACAGTTTACACACGAAGAAAATCTTCTGGAGTATCTGAATACATCGTCAAAAAGTGTGACAAAAACGGCAGTAGAATCTGGACTGTCATCGCCAATACCTTCATTATTAATGGAACGATCTACAGATAATATAGATTCCATATTGCAATTATCGATTCAGAATAATGAACCAAATCAAGAAAGTTCGTGTACTACTATAAATACAATTGATGGTGAAAATTATAATTTTGAAAATGATCTACAGATTAGAAATATACATTTAAGAAATCAAATACATAGATATCAAGATAATGCTTTTGATTCACAAATGATACAAAGGGGAACAGATGATGGTAATTATATTTAATTCTTAATTATAATTTCAATTTTGTTGCAAAAAATTGTTAAAACTCATTTTCCTTCTTTAATTTATATCTAGATCATGCTGTGGAAGTAGTCGAGCCAAAATATTCATATGATTCAAAATTACAATCATTAGATACAGATGAATTAATGATTTCACCTGATTCTTTATTAAAATCTTCATCTGAAACTTTAACAGATCATCAAAAACAAATTGTAGTGTTAAATAATAAATTGCAGTCCTTAAGAACTACAAACATGCAAATGTTAAAACAGATGACAGATTTACAAACTGTTCTTAGTAGAAGTAGATTAGAATTACTTTCCACTAGATCCGAATTAGAACAACATAAAGCAAGAGCTTTTAGAATATTACAAGACAAAGAAAAGTTAATAGCAGAGTTAAGGCGTAATGAATTCACAGGCATAGATGATGCTACACTTGTAGAATTGAAACAATTGAGGTAATAATTATAAAACTATATTACTAAATAATTAATAGATGAAAATTAATTAAGCAATCTTAAAACAAATATTAAATATATTAAATCTTAAAACAAAAATTGTTATATACATAATATATAAATAAATAAATATATACATTATATTATAGGCAAGAACGTGATCTCCTCAGAGAAGAAAATCAACAAACTCATGAACAATTAAGAACAGTACGTGATGAATTAAACAATACTGATCTTAATTTAGAAAAGATGAGGCAAAGATATAATGAAGTAAATTTAAAATCTCAAGAAAGTCTTGCAAGTGAAAGACAAAGAAGACAAGATGCAGAAGAAATTGCAAGATTACACTCAGAGGTAATATATAATATATGATTGCAGATTTTTTAATTAACAAAAATAAGAATCATTTATTTTAGGAGATAAGGTCACTAAAAGATGAAATAATTCGTCAACAAAATAATTATACTATACAAATACAAAAACAAGATACAGAAATATCTAGACTCCGTTTGCAGTTATCTGCAACATCCACACCAAATAGTGAAGTAGAATCTAGATTAGCCGCTCTTACTCAAACTTTAGTTCATAAGCAACAAGCTCTAGAGAACATAACTACAGAACGTAATGCGTTGCGTCTTCAGTTTGAAAAGTTAGAGGTAAATTTAATAGAATATACAATTTTATTTATTAATTAATTTAAATTATAATAATATATTTTATTATTAGCTCGAGTTTAGAACTATTATGGGAAATTCCAATAGAAATGTAGCATACAATAATACAAACGATAATGATGATGTAAAAACTCAAGTTCCTGTGTTTTTAATGGAAACACCATTTGATACCGGTGTCACCAGACGAGTGAAGAGAGCTTATTCCTCGTTGGATGCTATCAGTATTCGTACAGGGGTCTTTTTGAGACGATATCCACTTGCAAGAATTTTGGTACTAATTTATATGGTGAGTATATAGCAAATTTTATTCTAATCAATTCAAATCCTATTATTGCTTATTGTGTAAATATCTATTAATTATTTTTTACATTTTTTAGGCATTACTTCAATTCTGGGTTCTTGTAGTACTCTTTTCGCAATCGCCAGAAGCACATTGATATAAATTAACAATAGATAACTGGAAAATGTTGTTATTTTTATATAGATATTTAGCAGAGAAGTTAATCATTAAATCATAATAGAATTATTTTAGTATGCTATACTTTGATATAAATTATTTAATTATCATAAATTAAAATGTATATAATTCTTTTCATTTTCTTCTTATTTGAGAAGGTATAGTTTAAATAGATGGACTGTCGTCTTGAAATTTTTAACAAAGATCAATCATCATTTAAAGAAGATCTAAAAATTTTGACTTGTCTTGACTTCTTATTCCAAAATGATAAGCGTTTCAAATATTGTGTTGTCAAATAAAAAATTATAGAAATCGGGAGATTCTATCTTAGGATAGAATGTCCAAAATCTAATAAACCTTTTTAAGTAAGTGACGATGGACGAATAAAAATACAATGCACATGTGTATACCCATTGATTTTATGGTGTTTATGTCAATGCCTCGTGTAAATAAAAATTGCAAATTCTAAGAGAGAATAAAAGAAAAATTCGATACTTTAAAACGTCAGATTTGCCATTACACTTCGATAGGACCGCCAACTATCGATAAAATTGTGAACTGATTATAAAATCAGTCGTTATGAACGAATAGACGATATAAACCTAGGGAATATTTTTAAACAATGATTACAATTATGTAGAAATATTGTTGCATAATATTTTCCCTAAAATTCTACGAAATTTATATTTCTGTTTGATATCGAATTGGTAAAAAAAGACAACATTTATTAAACACAATTTTTTATCTTTGACGTGCTATCCAAACAATTTATACATTGGATGCTATCGTTTTTATACAATGATAGCAATATTAATGCACCTATCGGCAAAGGCAAAAGAGAAGAACTTTCATTGGATCGAAATAATTCCTATAGTTGGCAAAACTGTGACAAAATTTGATACAATATCAGAACGTAGTTTATCCTCATTCCTCGGCTTGAGTGTAAAAATTCCGAATATTCACGTAATAAGGAAACTGGCATCGATTGTTCCTCGTGGTGAATGATCGTACCAAGAATAATACGAATAGAAGATTTAATAATACTTATGTAGAAATAAAGAGAGAAAGCATGGTTTCGGTGATGCAGCCATTCATGGTGAGTTGACGAGATTAGATTTAAGTTTGCACCGGTTTTGCTTTTAGTTTCGGTATTAATATCGTGTAAGTATAGTTAATGACAGTGAATTAAAAAAATGACTTTTTTATTATATGCATAGGATGTTGAAAGTTCAAGGAGCTACATCGATGAGCTGTATTCGCCGGATCCTCATAAATGTTTACAAGCAATTATGTGAGTGAGCGTGAGACTTAACCTCTAATTCCGATTATGCACAAATATCATTTTTAGAAGATATGTACCAACGTTAGTCACTAAGAAGTCATGAATTAGTTGTTAATTATATAAGTGATTTATATAAAATTTTATTATTTAAATAAATCGTAAATATTTTTATTTCGAATTAAGTGCTATTATTGTTGTGATGAAAATAAACTTCACATATTTGTTTAATATATGTCTCAATTATCTATATGATACTTGCTTATAATATATATATATATATATATATATATAATCCTTTATATATAGAAACTGAAATAATACTGGATTTTTTATTTTAGATGCCTTAAAAATTCTGTAATTGGAAGCAATAGACAAAAAGGTTCAGTGATAGCACAAGGTGTAGTACCTCGATTATTACAATTACTTGGTAATACATCTGGTCCACTCTCAGAGCGTATACAGCTAGAATCAGCTGTAACATTAGGTTCTTTGGCTAAGGGTACTGATCAACATGTCTTAGCTCTCATTGATCTGGGTGTGGTACCATTACTTCTTCAAGTTTTGCTTTCTATGCCTATCTCTGATACTAATGCAGAAGGAAAAGGAAAAATTTTAGATTTATTAAATGAAGCATGTTTGCGTTGCTTACGTACAGTGTTCCAACATACCGCAGCACCTGTTCATTCTATATACCAAGATCCTGCTTTGGTGCCACGTTTATTATCATTAGCAAGCAGATCTGTTACTTGTCAAGTTTGTGTAGCAACCATCTTAACAACGGCATGTAAGGTATGAATACCTGATGTGTTTGAGCTTTTAATTTTTCTATAAATAAAAAGAAATTAATTTATTTTATTGCCAGACTGCGGAGGAACAAAATGCCCTTTCTAAAGGAGGAGCGGTTGAAACATTAGCAATGCAACTCGATTCGCCATTAGCTGATGTACAATTGCCTGCATTAGCTTGTCTTGCAAATATGTGCTATCAAAATCATATGGTGTCTGCTATGGTTGCTGCAGCAACAACAAGTAATACTCTTAGAGGTAAACTTGTGCCCGTAGCGTTAGGACAATTGATGGGACGTGAGAGAAGTTCATTAGTCCAACTGGAAGCTGCAAGATGTATAGCATATATGCATAGAGCTGGTGCATTACCGTCTACAGATCCGAGAGTCGTATATCGTGCTTTACCTTGTCTTGTGAGACTTTGTCATAGAGATCGGCCGCCACGAGAAAGAATAGCCGCAGCAGAGACATTAGCTTATCTTACAGAAGTTGATACTGATTTGCAACGTTTAGCTTCTATTAGTAATCACCTTATTCCAACATTAGCCGAATTATTGAGACCACATTCACAGGTAGAGTTTAAATATTTTGTTAATATCAGTATTCAAAAATTTATGAATTCAGTTACTTTATTTAAGGATATTATACAAAATTTATTTTATTATTTTTATTTATAGGTACAAGATGCGACTTTAACACAAGATATGCGCCAAGCTGCATTTAGAGCTTTTGCTTCTCTTGGTGCTAATGATGAAGACATTCGAAAACGCATCATTGAAACAGAAAGTTTAATGGAACAAGTTGTTTCTGGTTTACAAGATCCTGGTGGTCCTCGAGTTCGTTTAGCTGCAGTTAGATGTTTACATTCTCTTTCTAGAAGTGTACAACAGCTTCGTACAACGTTTCAAGATCATGCAGTTTGGAGGCCCCTTATGCAATTACTTCATGGTGCAGATAAAGGGTTGGAAGGTATCATATTATTGTTGGTAATGGTAAATAAATATACAATAGATACAATTTACTGATCCAATATGATTTTGTTATCATTTCTTCATAGGTAGAACAGAAAGTGAAGATGATTTATTGACCGTTGCCTCAAGCACTTTGTGTAATTTATTATTAGAATTCAGTCCAAGTAAAGAACCAATTCTTGAATCTGGTGGAGTAGAACTATTGTGTTCTCTTACCAAACGACCTGATCCAGCATTACGACTAAATGGCATTTGGGCTTTAATGAATGTTGCTTTTCAAGCGGAACAACGTGTGAAGTCACAAATATTATCTTGCTTAGGCACTGACCAAATCTTTCGTCTTTTGGCTGATCCAGAATTAGCAGTTTTAATGAAGACCCTTGGTTTGTTACGAAATTTGCTTTCTACAAAAGCACACATAGATCGTATAATGGGTGAACATGCAGCTCATTTTATGCAAGCAGTTATATTAGTATTAGAAGATCCAGAACACCCAGCGGATGTAAAGGAACAAGCTCTCTGTATTTTGGCAAATGTAGCCGATGGTGATCGCGCCAGAGATCATATTATGGCTAATGAGGATGTTTTAAAGAAGCTAATGGATTATATGGTAAACGACATTAGTCGTTTTGTGGACATTAAGAAAGACTAATTAATATTGATTGTAAATAACTATATATATATATATATATTACCAAATTTTCTATTATGTATTTCATTGTTATCGTAGATGCATAGCAATGTGAAGCTACAAGTTGCAGCAATTTTTTGCGTATGCAATTTAGTGTGGAGAGAAGAACCTGGAGCAGCACAACGTCAAGCACGTTTAAAAGAATTAGGCCTTTATCGTATTCTTCAACAATTACGTCACACGAAAGATTCTCAACTATTTGATAAGTATGTTGCTATTTATTTTTCATTTTTTCTATATTAAAAATCATTACACACGTATATAAAAACAGAACATGCAATATATGTGTATATATAATATATATATACATATATATATATATATATACACACACACACACACATTATTATCATTTTTATTCCAGAGTAAAAACTGCCATGGCACAATTCTACGATGCATGAACATTGATCATGTTAATGACGAAGGTTAGATTTTAAATTTGTGAATTTTTTATTTGAATGATATTATTTGATGTAGAATTAATACTGTGATCTTGTGCTTTTGTTAATACATAAGCATCTTAAACCTACTGAAATAAGGTGAAAATAATATTTCTAAGCCTGAGCTTGTAGCTTATTTACATTATATTTATTTTATTTAAAGAAAAAGAATTATCTTAAAGAATAATCTAAGAATGAACATATACCTTACGTATATAGGAGAGAGGGTATGAATGCTGCTTGGTACCTTCTGAGTACCTTATAAACAGAAGTTTTTAATTCGAGTTCTCGATTGCAATAAGAAAAATCAAACATTTAGAAACATTACAAATACAAGAGAATATGAGAGTGCTTATATACATTCGATGTTTCAGTGCATCTTCTGGCAAATTGTACTATAATCTTTACATAGTAATCAAATAATACATTTTATTATCGTGAGAACAAAATTTTTTTTCATATATTTTAAATAAATATTTGACTGGTAGATCTTAATACATGTTTGGAGCTTGTATTATCTTTGGTAGAGAGCTTGTATGAAAAATTTATGAAATGGAAATATATCTCTTTATCATGGTTATGTTAAAACCATATTCTTAAAATATATAAATTTAATTATATTTTTAATTATTTTGAATAGCTTAAATGCAGGTATATATTTATGCAATCACTTAATGTTGATAACAGATGAACATTTCATCAACACTCAGTATGCATAATGAAAAATAAAGGATCATTCTTTGTCCTGTTTATCAGATGCAACTAATAATGTTGTGACAATACCATATCGACGTCATAAAAGTTACACAGGTGCATCCCCATCACTACCTAAGCTTTCCATTGGATTATTAGCTAGTGGATCGAGTTCTGCAAATAAATCTAACCATGAATTACCTTTGCCCTTTCCAATCCTATTTTTTTTCTGCAAGAAATACATGTACCATTAATCAAATGTCATATATGTAAACATGGAAAGTACTTTGGGTATCTTAATGTAAAAAATGACCTTATCATCTGTATTTGTAAGTTGCATATCCTTTTGTCCAACACCAAGTGTTGCATCACCTAAACTTTGTTTTAATATATTTGGTGGCAAAAAGGTATCATTTAATATAGCATCCCACTCATTTGAGTTACTACATTCATCTTTGTCATTGATGATATCACTTAAAAGTGCAGAACTTTCTGAAGTCAATAATTGTAGTGGTTGACTACTTTGGTTTTCTGATACTGTAGAAGAGAGATCTGTTAAGTTAAAACCTGTATCGCATATATCAAATACATCCATTGCCAAATCCAGTTCTGACAAACTTTTATCTATATCTAAATGAGTTTTCATATTTATTTTGTCTATTTTTTGTTTGTTATCATTTATAGATTTATTTATTTCAAGATTCAGATCTCCAAAAAATTGATCGAGTTCTTTGTTATGTTCGCTATTAAGATGTTCTACTATTCCATTTTTGGTTGAACTTGAACTAGTATTTAAATCTTTTGACTCCAATATATCTTTTGGGTCAGATTCGATATCTAAGAGTTTCTCATTTTGTTTGTCTATACATTCTGTAATTGGTTTTACCTCTTCAGCTTCCTCAACATTATCATGATAATCCGTTTCGAAAAATAATAATCTGAAATAAAAAGGATAGGTATTTCATTGGTAAAAAAATTTCTTATATTACAAATAATCTTATTCAAAATTTTTAACTTACTTATCCTTATTGTCAGGATCATCATCTCCCCCGGTTTCCTGTGCCAATTTAGAAGAGGTTTCTGCTAGTTCTCTTACAACCATAAAATCGTATCTTTGATAGCCTTTGAAGCTATTCGCTATTGTAGAATAAGCTTGTGCAGATTTTTTAGTAAAATTAAGCAGAGTACTTTGATATAAAACTAAAGCATGGCTAAACATATTACATCTGGCTGCAGCTAATAAATCTACTTTCTGTAGGCAGTCCAAAGCCAAGTTATCAAACGCTAGTTTCCCTCTATATTTTAAATAAAGAAATATATGTGGTAATCTATATTATAGATAGGATGATTCATATTATTTCCAAACAAAGTATTATTAATTATAGATAAAAAGACTTACTGTCTGACACGTGTTTGAACCTTTCGAAATCTCTCCAATTGTTTAGAGGTATCCGGATCCAATTCTTGAGAAATATTTTTCATCCATGATAATGCAGCACGATATTCTGTCCGTGCTTTTTCCATTGACTGAACATTTTGCAACGTATCTTCGATAGCTCTTTGCCTAAATGTTTCAACCTCTTGATATAACCTTCCCAATGGTACTCTTAGCGCAAGTCTTTGTTGTCCAGAATAAGACAATGATTTTCCAACAGCTAACATCATTTTGCCAGCTCTTGTTTTATCTTGTTTACCAGCTTCTTTTAAAAAACGACCCATAGTATTTTCTTCTTGCGCAAGATCTAAATATCAGAGATATGATAGTTATAAATATTATTGTCTTATCACTATTCGATTTAGGATCACACTTACTGCATAATCTTTCTTGATATTTATCAATAACTCTTTGCAAATAGGAACAGGATTCTTGAATACTACGAAATAATTCAAGTTTGGCATCCAATTCTGCATCCGAAGCAACTATGCAGTCATCTTCTTTTTTTCCTAATTTACGAGATAAGGCTTGTTTTGTTACCCAATATTGATGTTGCATCTTAATAATCGGAGAATCATTTTGTGCATTTGACTTCTGTATCCAACGATCAAATGAATTTCCCGATATTCCTGAATTGTTTCTGTCACTTTTAACATAGAACAATTTTTTATTTTATTTGATGTAATAGAAAATAATTTGATTAAAAAAATTGAGTATGCATTATATTTACATAAGCATTTCCAATGGCTTTATTCATTTACTGATATAGATCTAATCAAACCAAAAGAAATGAAAATAGAACGATTTTATAAGCTTTTTGTCTATCTGTAGGTATTACTTAAAAAACTTACTACGTATTCATGACGATTACTGTTCATTCGTTTTATATTGATTGGTATGAAGAAAAACGATACATTCGATCAAGGCATTAATGTGTTTACAAGTTTAATGCTAGTTTGACGTTTCAAGCGTACGCCATGTTACTACTGTTTTCACAATCATGGCTACGTTCGCTTAGAATAGTAAAAGGCTTATGTACATGTAGACGACATTTCATATTTAAAAAATTCGAGAAATTGGATTTTTTATTACGTCCGTCTGTTAATATATGAAAGGTATATAAAGTTTATGATAAAATAAAGAAAAGTGGTGTCAGATATATTTAGTTATTTTGAACGATTCATTTTATTTCGTACATGTAAATATAACTTTCAGTGAATACTTGCTATGACAATAGATAGTATACATAGTATTCACATTTCCCCCTTCGTTTTGTCATATAGATAAATTCGTTTTTCAAAAATTTTCTTTTCTTTTTTTTCTATTAGATTTTCTTAGCAAATAAATAAATTTTATTAACATTTTATTTGCAAATAAAAATTAATTTTTTCAACATGCTGCCACATACTTGAAATACATTTAGATATATTAATCGCCTTAAAACGTCTGAGTAACTGATAATACTGATAAAAAAGAAATTGTCTAAATTTGATAATCTATATTATTATAGAGATTTGATACAGAAATGAGTAACATAATTTACCATATCATATGTTTGTTTCAAAAAGGGTTCGATCAAGCAACGTAAGAGCGCACTACTGTACAATGATATGACGACCCCTTATGGTAAGCAAAATTCTTACATTCGTGCATGATGCAACAGACGGTAAAAAAAGATGTAGATAATAAAATTGCGTAACATTTGAAAATATAACACAAAGATTAGTAAGAAAAGCATAAATGAACGTTATAAGATTATATACGAACGAGATAAGATACCTTGCGTCTAATGCGTAAAAACGCGGACAATACGTTTGAGGTTGTAAACGACGATCATAATCGATGAATGTAGCGTAAAGGAAAACGATAATGGCGCAGACATTTGGCGACAATCCTGTAAGGATCCTGCTTCATTTATAGTCGTCTTTTATGGTCATTTCTCATAAGAGATATTAATGCTTTAGATTGCCGTAAGGATATTTTAAAATAATTAGGGCAAAATGATATAGAAGAAGTATATACGTGTGGAACAAACGAAGCAAGATCAGATCTTCTAATAACAAAAAGAATTTTAAAAGTGAACGATGGTGATAAAAAGATTTTAAAAAGTCCTCACTTAGCTCGTAATCGCGTCCGTGTCAAACTTAGCTAAAAAAGTTGTCAGAGGAGAAAAAAAGGTAAGTTCACATGAGCGCGAAAGAAAATATTCGCTTCTTTGTAAAAATTGACAAGTTCGAAACAAATTTTAGAAAATTTCGGAAGGAATGCTAGAAAAAAAAAAGGATACGTGACAGTTCGAGTTTAAAGTTGCAGGCGAATGGTTTGTTCTATTTCAAATTTATCTTTTTAAACTTTTCACGTAACACTCACGCTTTAGTCCCTTCAAGAAAAAGAAAAATTTGCGCTGATAAGCCTAAAATATGAAATATATAGAGTAAAAAAAGAGAAGGTTACGTTTAAGTATTGACCTGAAACCAATCGGTGGTTTCGAGTTTAGGATGAGCTGGTTCTTTAAGTATTCATTTCGTGTCTGTTAACTTGATCATTGTAAATCATATAATACCATTGCCGCTGAGAAGATCGGTAATAACACTTAGTCGCGAGTCATATGAAGAATTATCACGCAAATGATAGGTAAAGAGTTAACGAGTCAAATAGTAAGCATAATGTTATGAGTAAAAGGACATTTCACTGTAATTTTAAAGCTTCCAACTACCGTTAAGAATAATCGAGATCACCGATGCGGTTCTATAGTCATCTTCGGAGTATATAATATTTTATAACAGTTGCGGACTGTTGATATATCCCTTCCGCTTATCCGGCCCTCCGAAATCTACTATTTACGGCTAACGATCTCACAATGGAAGCACGAATTTAGGGTTAATAAGAAAATCGAATCCTTCCGACCAACAATGCCAAGGTAAAATATCAGAGATTGTAAAATATGGTTTGCAAAACACGATGCCTATACTCGTCCAATCGAAACAATGTATCAGTAAATCTGATATTTCTGAGCCCGAATGCACATAATTAGAACACGAATGTATATCTGGTTAGCCTTCTAGCAGGCGCCAGCAACCTACGCACATCCTACAACTTGTCCTATATTTTCCAAGCCCTCATAAACGTATAAGTGAAATTTTATGAAAGAAAAGTCTCGATGTTTATCGACATACGAATAGTTTTATTTATTTCTTTGATTTATCTCTGATACTATATAAATGTCGAATAAAAAACAATAGATATTAGGATATAAAGATCGGCGCGTGTAATTACGCAATTCAATTACCACGACAAAGTAGTAAAGTACAAGTATAGCAAAGGATAATGCGAATTCGCTGGAGAAACAGACTCTGCAGTCGCTGTATCGTTTCCATAATCTGCAATCTTCAAACTGTACAAGTCTTCTATTTATGTAGATTTCTCGTTTGTTACATAAGCGAAGTCAATTAAATGATCCTGTATTACATTTAGGAAGCGTTAGTAATGAGTTAGACGCGAAATGATACATGAAAATTAATTATAACAGTAGTTCTTTTTCGATGACTTTCTTTCGTTTTAATTTTTGAGTTTGATCTTCGAAGCAATATCAATATCTTTGGTTAAATAGTTCGATTTGGATTCTACTGAGATGTGAAATAAAAGAAATCTTTCCTGAATTCATCTTGAATGACGAAGAATAACACTTAAAAGGGTTAAAAAATTCCTCTTATAATTTCTATTACGTATCTTTGTCGTAGCTATCGGTATAGCGAGGATAGGATACAGGAGAGTAGCGGTGATAAATACTGAATTACGCAGATCCTTTTGATACGAAGGCGCCAATAGGTCTAGCTCCTGTTTCTTCCTAGAACCCACCTCGACATTTACTTCTTCCTTTTGTCTCTTTTATTTTTCCCGTTCGTCTCTTTCAATCCATCTGGGACGCTGGATTAATTGCCCCACTGCTTATATTAAAAAAAAGATAATTTCCTATCGTCGACTGATATCTCGTTAGATTCTCATTCGAAAAGAATATACTCATATGCTAATGCAAATAGAAAATATGGTAAATAAATGTATTGCAGATCGTACGATTTAGAGAAGTCATTCTCGACGTAAATCATCACGATAAAAATCGTCCAACGTTAAGGAAAGATACAAAAGCCACACAAAAGAAGCTCGTGTCGTCTAACGAATATTTGTCAAGTCTTGCTTGTTGCTTTTAATGAGCATATTCCACGTCATCGCGACGAGTTAATTGTTTCTTAAAATAATAGCTCGAATGCACGATCAACGGTATCATCGTCTTTAACTTTTCTAATAGCGGAGCTTGCTAGAATTTTCATTTTTCGTTTTCTTTTTTTTTTTTTCGAGAATGAACTACTTTTCTTATTTTTTCTCTAAATAACACATGATTTCACTTTCATTAATTTCTCGAAGCAAACTTTTATTTCATTTTTGTTTCTTTATCTTTCTGTTTTTCTACGTGGATACGTACATATAGTTACGATGTATACGTTCGTGTCTTCATTTATTACGGCTCTTGGAAAAATGACGAGCTGTATTAAAGCATCCATTGCTTTAGAGACAACTATCTTCTATTCCGTGTGCTTTACGCGATGCGAAAGGAAAATTAAAATATTCGAAGGAGCCTTCGTTGTAGACATAAAAATAACCATTGTGTATCTTCTTCCGTGGTACTGATATATCAAATATATATATATATATATATATATATATATATCAATATATATATACATATATATATAACTATAAATATAAATTGCGAAGTTCATTTTAAAATTAAGATCTTCGGAAGGCACCAGTTCTAGACTCTTGATTTCTTTCAAACATTTCGAATGCGTCTACCCACGTAAATTCATCGAGCGTACGTAATCGTAACTCGAGCTCCGAGACTTCATCGAATGTTTTTTTAATAAAAAAATAAATTAAAATAAATGTACGCTTTTGCGAACTTATTGTTAATAATTAATTAATAAAGCTTACCTTACGAAAAGAGAGAGTGGAGGAGTGTAGATAAATACATATAGGTGTGTAGATAAATTAAAGAAAGCGAAGTTTTTTAAGGATAAAAAAAATGCAAGTCAATTTGATTTTGCACGATTCGTTGGCTTGCGCCAGTTCCCGTCATTGATATTTTCATTGTGTAGAAGGTTTTCTACAACCGGAGCCACAAATATTGTAGCGTCATTCATGAAAGTTCATTCATAAGCACATTTAAGAAACGTCGATGCTCGATGTCGAGACGCGGAGTCTGCCGGCTATATTTTTTCTCTTTCCTTTCTCTCTCTCTCTCTCTCTCTCTCTCTCCCTCTCTCTCTCTCTCTCTATCTCTCTGTCTCTTTCCCTCTTCTGGCATCGTTCGTGGTTTCGTTAGATTTTCTGTAATATCATCGTGAATTTACTTTAGGAATAAACAATAAGTTAATCCAATATCTTCTTAGCCAATCATGCAATAGACTGAAATAATAAATAAAAGACATTTTATCAAACATTTAAATTACAAAATGTTCTTATAAATAAACATACCGACGCGTAACAAAGAGATAGTCGAATTAATGTAATTGTTAATCAATAGTTATATTTATTGCTTCTGGATCGGGTTTAGAATTTGGACCAGCTAATGGGTCAGCTGCTGGATGGATTAGCTGTAGCTTCGGTGCTCATTCCGAAGAATTCCAAAAATGCGCGACGAAAGCGATGAATAGAACTAAGATTATGTTCTTCTTGATTAAAAGTTTTTGTATATTTAACGACAAGCAAAATACTTTCTTGCTACTCCTTATATTTGCAGAGCCTTATATACCCGTCAGTATCTACTACTATCGTGATTAAATATGTCACGACGCTTAAATTATTAATATCTTAGTCTCACGACTAAGTGACTAGTCAACGACTATATTCACGAAAAACGTGAAGTATTATTTCTTTTATTACGAATAAATGTAGAAATATAATTCATGAAACATGTGATAATTTCGTAATAAAATTAGATATATAGAATCGGGTGGAGACTAAGTTCGATGACGTAATAAGAATCGCGTACGCCCCGTAAGGAAAAGGAGAAACGCGGGGATGACGATGACGACTACGGTGGTGGTTTGTAGTGCTGGTGGTGGTGACGGTGGTGGTGGTGGTGGTGGTGCAAGCATCGACAATGGTGGATAGAATTGTAGGAGAAATCTCTTGATGGTACGGAAGAAGAACCAAGAAGGGGGTGAGAGCTTCGCGCTCGGTATAAATGTAGCCCGCGCAAGCTCGACCAATCACTCGCCCTCTAACCTCCAAACTCCGCGCTACCAACATCCCCCTCCTTATTTATTCAGTGAACAGCAACCCGCCACCTTCGACAGAAACTCGTGCCTCGTGAAAACCTCGTGGTGGTTGCTTCTTCTTACTAAGAGAATCCTCAGAATAAGAAGATCTGTCACAAGATATTCGACTTTGAAGATTTCCAACGCAAAAATGTCGACGGTGAGGATTAAAATTTAACTCTCCGCTTGTTTCTTTTTCTCTTCTTTCATTTTATTTCTCGATCATTAGTTCATCATAAAAGTGACTCCGTTTCTTTCTTTCTTTCTTCTTTCGTCTCTTTTATATCAGTGCGTTTTGTATTTTACATTTAACAAGATTATTAAAGAGTCTCTTTAATTTTAAGTCTCATATCGAAAAGTGATATGCAGGAGAAAGTGACGATCTTACTTTTCCTTTTTTTTCTTTTTCCTTTTTTAAGAACAGTCTGGAATGTATACTTCCATCTTTTTTCACTTTAAAGTGAATTAAAGTAATTCTTTCTTCGTTCGAGTTGCGATATCGAAAATTGAATCGTAAAACGACGAATCGTGGCGTTTATATGTATTCTTTTAAAAAACAAAATAATCTTTTCGATGCCGAGAAAACGAGAGCAGATTGAAATTCGTTAAACAACTTTCTCAACGACTATTAGTTTATAGATCATTACGCCTCGAGCAGGAAGTTAGATTCGGACGCAATCCTTTATAACCCTTCGTTTCGTATCTCGAAAAAGCAATCGAAAACGCAAACGTATTAGCTACGTCTAACCGCTCGTAAAATTCACTTCGGAAAATGTGCTACGAAAATTTTTTAAGCTTCGGCTCGTTCATTTTCTCGTATACAGGTCGATGACGAATCGTATTAAAATCTGTAAAAAGTATCTACATGCGAAAAATATAATTAGAGTGTTATTTAAGAGTTCGAAACGTAGTACTCGCGAATAAATTTCATTCAACGTAGGTACTTAAACGTTATAATAAAAAACTTTGCTCTTTTAACAAACTTTTGATGCAAAATCCTCTCTATTATTCATGATTACCACTATACAAAGAGAAAATTCGAACAAGTATGTACATAGATAGATAGCTACATCCAAGATGCTTCGTCTACTTGTGCGGTTGCCAAGTAAACTTTGCTCTTCCGAAAATATAGAAAAACTGAAGAGTTTTTCATTTTCCTGCGTCCGATCGTACGTTATTACGTATTCGCGAATTTGGATTAACTTTCATTTTGCGAGTTTAATCTATTCAAAATTGATCCGAAATAATTTTATCAGAATTTGTTACACAAATATTTATTTAGACACCTAATAAATGTTTTATCCTCTTTAAACTTGTATTTAAATGCAACGATAATTTATTTGTAATTATGCCGCGTAATATGATCAACCGAGGAGAAAACTTGTAAACGATAAACCGCGATGAAAGCACGAGGAATAGAATAAACGGTGGAAGAATAAAAAAAGCAATTTGGTAAAAAGGATTCGTGATTTAAGAAGACTCTCGTGGATCAAGCTAATGAATTAGGATATTAGACGAGATTAGACGAAAACGAGGCTAAATGCTTGACGTGAGGTAAAGAATCGGAGATCGCGGTCCACGACCTCGTCGATTGATCTTGATAGAATCGAAAAATAAGTGCCTTAGAATTTTGTGCGAAAGCAAAGAAAAGATTCAATGGCGACAGAGGGACGCCCGAAGAAGGAGGAATCTTTTTATATGCCACGAGACAGAGAGTCGCCGCTACGTCCTACATCCGCGATAGAGAAACTGCGTTACGTTACGTTTCTATCTCTATCTCTATTGTTATTACTGTCTCTCTCTCTCTCTCTCTCTCTCTCTCTCTTTCTCTCTCTTCTCCTTTCGCCATATCGAAGAATATTGGATAAAACCCAAACCATCGACATATCATCCTTTTTGTTAGATCATTAATTCGTTATCAATCCAAATGATGAAATCTTTTTATGGATTTTCTTATGGAATAAGAATACTCGTGTAGATTTCGTCAAACGTGACGACAACAGTTCCTAAAATCAAAATCATTGTTTTATCTTTTGTTTTGCCTTAAGGAAGCCCAGTAATACAAGAATCTCAGAAATGATGGACAGGGTTAACGTTGAAGATATCTATTGTACGAGCTTTAACCGGATATCACGAGTCAGTGGGGATAGAAACGTTTTTGCGATAAATCGATTAAAATTTCCCTTCTATTGTCTCTTTTTTCGCTTTCTAATCGTTTAACCATCTCTCATCTTACAATCTATTTGATATCTTTTTTCACTACTTCTCCGATTTCGGAAAAACCTTCGCGCTTGGGTAAACGTCGCGTCATTCCTTCTTTAGCTAGACCACTATCGATTCCGAAAATGTTCGATGATCTATTTTAATAGATTTCGGCTTTGTGAACATAGTTTATCATCTTTCTCTACAAACATCGGCTAAAAGTTTCGATTAAGAGTTTATTATGGCTTTGTTAATTGATATTAAAGTCTTCATCATAGAGTCCATTGCAAGAATTACATCGTCGCTTCTCCAATTCATTTTCGCGAAATACAAATAGACGATTAACTAATAAAATATGAAATCTATCTAATCAAAGTACGAACGTTTCGACCGATCAACGGAACTTATCGTGTATCGCGAATTGAGCGCATTTCGTGCTCAAAGATTTATTGATTAATCTTGTTAATAACGTGACCCCATAGTGTTACTTTATACAGGGCTTGTACGTCGCCGCATAATTAGATCGTAAATCGTCATCCTGACATCTTACGCACATTGCTTGACATAAAAATCTAAAGAGAGAAGAGAGAGAAAGTGAATTGCTAATGATCATGACTAATGATCTCAACGCAATGTTACTAATGTTACGGAGCAGTCGTACGATGCTTCAAAAAATGTAAATATTTCGTAACCAAGAAAGAACGCGTTATACTCGGTATGTTCCTCAATATTCCTAAGCATAGCATTTATTTTTCATTAAACATATTGTTACCGATATCAACGCTAATGCCCGAAATGTTTATAAATAAAATTGTATTTATAAGCAAAATATTTTTACGTGATATTTTTCAAAAGAACAAACGTTTTTTATACAATTTCATAAATCCATCAATTTACTCTCCATTTACTATGACTTTCGAAAAACTTCGATATCGTTTTCGTTGAATCAATGCAAAAGCTCGCTTAGAAATATTTCGGTATATTGATGCAAATAACCATTAATTTGCTTTTTAATAAACGTTCACATCGATGATCGTTCATAAATAATTGTGCAAATCGTCAAAATACATCCTTCTATGAAAAGGAGACGCTGCAATTGTTGCGGCTACCACCGACCTTTTTCGAGCTATACCACCAATCCATTTGTATAATTTCCGCAATTTCGATTGCCGCTAATTAACTAAATTCAGTCAGCTGCGACGTCGCGTAAACACCTACTCTCTCTCTCTCTCTCTCTCTCTCTCTCTCTCTCTCTCTCTAACATGTACGCGTGTGTGGGTCTTTTGATAAAATTTCAATCGACGTGCGAATCCACGGCTGAGCCAAACTAATGATCCGCAATAAAATCCTTAGAAAATTGTATCCAAATGAACTTACATTAAACCTTATTTTAAATCGTCATTCAGGTAAAATTGATTAATTTCGTAAAAATGGACTTTATTGATTTAACGATACGAGAACGTATGATTAATACGAATACATTAATATCTTCAAAATCTCTCTCTCTCTCTCTCTCTCTCTCTCTCTCTCTCTCTTTCTCTCAACGTTATTATATATAAATATATGTACGATTTTGTTTGAATATTCCAACTTTATTAAATGCGGTATAAAATGAAAAGGGAAAAACGATCGATGCCGTAGCAAAATTTCTTTTATGATCTCACTATATTTTTTACCCCTCTGCGAGTAAGTAATCTTTGGGTAGGTAACAATTTGGTAAATTTGTATTTGCTTACCACTTATTGCTACTTGTTAAGTGATAAAGATCGACGCGATTATCCGTCGAAAAAAAATACCTACTATCGAATATCGGATAATCGATTAAATTTTTATGTGTTTCCTCGTGAGAGATGAGATCGTTTGGAAGGCTTTAAGTATTCGAAAATGCAGGCGCGAAATCCAAATACAAAGAATATGATGAAAGAAATAAGTATTCTTGTAGGTAGATATTCGTACTTATTGTAGGACAAATAACGATAAATAAGGATAAGGGCCGAGGAAAGGAAAGCTATCGGTCGCACATTCGAAAAACGCATCACGCGATACTCTTTTATGAGGTGTACACTACGTGATCGGTACGTCAATCCTTTGGATAGTTATTTACAATTAGTTGCCATTCCACTTTGAGGAGTAAAGAGGAAAATTTTAATGTCTTCTTATAACAATTCGAGTATCGAATAAAATAATGTAGATAGAATCATTGTAAAATATATAGGGACATCGATCTCCTCGAATCAGTATCCGATATAACAAATAAAGATTATTCATTTCGACGATCTTCGGACATATGTTCCTTATTTCTTTGTCTTTTCGTTCGTTTTGTTATTCCGAATATGGTGTGTGTGTGTGTGTGTGTGTGTGTGTGTGTGTGTGTACGTGCATGCGTGTTTATCATGTGTTGAGACTTCACCGTTGTAACTCGAATAAATATTGTAGAAAAAATATGAGAAATTGTGTGGTGGACACTCGATATAAACATCTTCTTCTATCGTAAGATCCTATTATTTTCAAGAGAAATGTTGGACAACATATATCCAGTTATAGGAGCAAATTATTTTCTTTTTCTTTTATACTTTTTCCCTTATGTGAAGGAAACAACATTGTTTTTCGTCAATTCCCGTCGTACTCGTTACTGAAACTAACAAGAGAAACTATATTTGAAGCGACCGCAGAGATTTCTTTGTTTTAAATTGACGCATGTCCTAGAAAAGATAAAAATATCGGACTCTTGTTATCTCTTATATCAATACGATTCTTAATTTCACTAATTATAACATAAAAATATAACACACTGACACTCAAAATAAACATATATAGAGTTATATAATATAAAAGTTGTTAGTATTCGTATTATAATGCTTTTGAATAAATGAATTCAAATCATCCAATGAATTCATATCATCCAACAAATGATAATGAATGTTTCATGAATCCAACAATGAATGTTTCAGTTTAAAAATTTCCTTCGACGATGCATCATCTTTATCCCTCTCTTCATTTGCTGTGTTCAAGCATGGTCGGATTACAGTTGGTTCGACGATGTGGATTGCGAGTACGTACACGCATTTGTTTCTAATAATTAATATGTAATAAAAATAAGGAACTATTATATGACAATAATATAATTTAAATATTCATCGTTATTTTATAGAAAGTTTCCCTATCATCCTACTTGCCGAGGTCAGATGTTGAGAAAACGAATGAATACAATTGGACTTTATAAAGAATGCGATGAATCCAAAAGGGATAGAAATTGTTTGGACGGCGAAATGAAATCACAAGAGACGAATCGACATATCGTCTCGAATCCAAGATCTAAATTTTGGAAAAGTCTTCTCGAGAGCGTAAGTTTAACTGCTAAACTTAACTTATTATTAGATGAATCTTTAGACGAAGACATTTGAATGATTCTCTTTTATTTAGGGAGTCAGCCTGGATACTATCCACGATATCTATGGTTCGGATTATGACAAACAATCAAGAAGAAGGAAGTACAACAACCTAAGAATACCGTTGATCGATGCGATCTTCCCGTCAGACTTGACCAACTCGAACGACTATTAATTTGAAGAATGGCGAAATAAATGTCATGTGTTACGCGCAAATATCTCACAAATTCTAATTTTCTATAAATGCCTTACTCTCTTGCTCATATTTCATACATTGACTTTTAATCTTATTTACGTATTGAAATCTATGTACATTTATTTCCTCGTGTATATGCATATAAAAATTTTGAAATTAAAAATACGTACTGATTTTCTTGAGAAGTATATCGAAGAAGAAGAATTATTTCCTTCCGCCTTGTCTTCTCCGCTTTGCGAATATATTTTTACTATTTTTCGCTTGTGAAATAAATAAATAATGTAGAACAACAACATAGACATTGTATCATCTATATTCATTTGATATAGTCAAGGAAATAAAAATAAAAAGAAAATATAAAGAAATATATTTATTATATTCTGTAAAATGTCAAAATTTCTCTATTTTCATCTACATATGATATATGTGTGTCGAAAGTACGAATATCTTTATGTACAAATAATGAAAGTTTATTCCTCCAAGTAATAAAGATTAATGAAGTATCTTATCATTATATCATTTTCAATCTAATTACCTATATTTACTTCCCCATTTTTAATGTTGTATAGGAAAACAAAGGAAAATTCAATCAAAAACATATATATATATATACTTATATATAGAATATAACCTGGTATGCGCATGATTCTATGTTCTCTCGTTAAAAAGCACATTGTTGATAGTATCTTTCATATATTTCGCACGAGCCTCATGAACACTGTGATAATATTGTGTTGTTATTTGAAGTTATTATAAATAAAAAGAACATTCATTTGATTTTTATTCTATTTAATTAAATGAATTAGCTATTAAATATGAATAATTTAATAAAAGCGATTATTAAAAAAGAGTATAGAAATAGTGGACATTTAGTATTGAGGTTATCTCGCAATATTAACTATAAATCAGAACTAATAAATAATATGATAAGATGCACAACAAAATTCAATTATGTTATTAATGTTCGGACGATTAATCAATTTAATAATGAGGAAAGACAATCCATAGAACAAAACTTATATTACAATGATGTAAATAAAAATAATCGAATTACGGAAAATCAGTATGCTCGTCAATATCTTCAAAATTCTATTTATTTTAATAAAACAATTGTGCCAGAAAGAAAATGCGAAGTAATAGTTACGGACGAACAAGCAGAACAATTATTAAACAAAGATTGGTCGACAGTTAACATCGTCGAATTAGTTTCTGATCTCAGGATATTGTCACATAATATCATAAATAAAACTGATCATGATTATAACGAAATAAGATACGAACGTATCTTGAATGCTTTAAAAAAAAATATTAATAATCTTACAGATAATTTATTAGAAGAAGTGTTAATCAATTTATTACCATTTCATAAATATTTGAAAAATACAAAAGACTTTAAAGTTTTAATTGAATCGCTTGATAAGTATTGTGAAAAACAATATAAACATTGGCCTATTGATAAAATGTTTTTAATAGCTGATACATTTTATTGTCTTGATATGTGTAAATATAGTAATTTTATATGGAAATTATTGAGAAAAATGAATTCAAAGCTAAATAAATTAACATCGAAAAATTTAGTACAACTTATGTTTTTTGTTAATATTAAACGTAAAACTCCATTAAATATGTATGAAGTAGAAGTCATTTTAGAAGAACATTTAAATGATTTTTCTATAAATGAATTGGGTATAATAGCAATGGGATTTTTTAAAAGTAAGACAAAAATAAGAAATGCTACATTTTTGAAAGCGATTATAAATCGTTTAATTTGTGAAATAAACAAAGTGGATAATATCAGCTTAGCAGCTTTATTAAAATTGATACGGTAATGATTTATTGATATATATATTGATATATATATATATATATATATATATATATATATATATATATATATTACTAAGATTTTACATATAATTAATAATAATATAATAATAAAATAATTGTATATATCACTAATAGATACAGCATGAATTATGATGAAATGATTAACTTTAAAATGTTACTAGATAGCATTATACCAATTCTTCCAAGACTCACTTTACAATGTTTAGTTCATATAATACATATTTATGCTAAAGCACATATATACGTGGAGTCATTACTGGATACAATTGTAACAAGGTAATTCTAAATATGTATAATACAGATTAAATTGATAAACATATGCTTTTCTTCAAAAAATTAACAAATCAATTAAATAAACAAAACAATTTATGAAGAGTAATAAAACTTTCATGCAATTATTTAGGATATATAATGAAATAAGGGAAGCAAGATTGAAAGACATAGAAAAATTAACATATGCCTTAAATACATTCTCTGTTGACACTACACATCCTATATATGATAAAATAATTGAGGAAATTACTAGACGTATATCTAATGATAACTCAGAGATACTTAAGTAAGTACTTTTTAAAACTATCCTTTTATCATTTCTCAAAATTTGTTGTAAATGTAAACAAGCTTTAATGTTACTTGAAATGTTTCTTTTATAGGTACACATGGAGGTATGTTAATATATTACGATATTTAGCAAGTACAGGTATATATCCCCTTCATTTGATAAAAATAGCATTTGATCCATCTTATACAAACTTAAAAACTAATAAGTACATAATTGGCTGGGAATATACTATGTTAGAATATTGTCTAAAAACAGAAAAATCTGAGTATACTGGTCCATTCCTTCCAGCAGGTATTCTTCTAACTTCAACAAAGGTATATATGTAGTTAGCATGTACTAAAAAATTTATTAATACTGTGCATATCATATATATATATAACTTATAATATGTGTATAAATAAAATATATATTAATAAATTACATTTTAATAATGTTTGCATTTTTAATAGCGACAATGGGCGAAAATGGATAAGGACACTAACTCCATGGTACGCAAGATATTTAATGAAGTTGTATATGTCTTGAAGGTATGCCTACACTTGTATTTCAATGAAAAAATTACTATGTATAAATGATACTATAATATAATAATATATTATTAGGAAATCATTGTAAATGATATAAATTTGTATACTGGTAGAATATTACCTCATTTTCTACAAAATCATATTATATTTGGTCTGGATGAAAATCAGAATTTCATCTCAGCTGAATCAATTTTATCAAAAATACCTGATGTTGACATCAAGAAAATAAATGATACATTTCCAAAAAATGTAAAATGGATAGCACTTGTCATAATACATTATAAGCATATGCTTAGAGAAACTAATAAACCAACAGGTATTATAATGGCAAAACTAAGGCAACTGAAACATATTGGATACGCACCTATTCTAGTAAGTTTAACATTATATTCAAGAAAATGATTACATTGATGCAAATTGTTAATTTTAATATAAAATAAAATTTGTGAATTATATTTTAGATAAGAGGTGATGACTGGTTGAAATATACAAATATAACAGAGAAAGAGAAATATCTGAAAAATCTTATAGCAAATGCATAAACTGTATTTTTTCTATTTTTATCTTACCTTTATAGAAACTTAATTTCATCGAAAAATTAATGTTATACAATACTATATTTATAATAATGTATTAAGTATAACATTAATAATGTTATACTTAATACTATATTTATAATATGTGACCTATTGTTTAATATAATGTTCATTTACCATAAACTCGATCATTTCTTAGCAAATTATAAAATAAACCCTGTATCACACCATGTATTAAGATATAATTATTTCTAAACATAATCGTTCCTATGATTTCTAAAATTATAGAAAGTGTTCTACATTGATAAGTAGTAAAAATCTTAAAATAGAATATATTTAATTCTTTGTTATAAATAAAAAGAAAAAAAGTATATGATTTCAAAATCATGATATCTTATTTCTGCATTATTGACATTTTTAAAAATTTCAATCCAGCATTTCCTAATGATTCTACTATTTATAATAGTATTACTCTGGATCATAGATTTTCTGTAAATCACAAAACTTTCGAAATTTAATACTATACACATATTTTATATATACATAAAATTGTATTAAGTAATTATCATTAATTTTGACTAAATGTTTTCCCATAATAATTTTGATTATAAAATTGTCTAAAACACTGAAATGAAAAAAGATTTTTTAAAATCTTATATGATATGAAATATGCTACTTCAATTAAAACATTAGAAATATTTTCAGATGGTCAAGTTAAGCAGTATATTCTATATATTATTATTATTCTTCATTTGTTCTCTTTTATATCCTGATGTAGTAACATATATATATATATATACATTAACAAATAGGAATGATATAAAAGAAAGTTAATTATTAACAAATCTGTGTATTAGCTTTTTAGTATATTCATAAGTTATAAATAACATTGCAGTCGCTGGTATTGTTCTTATTAAAGTCGGTTTTAGACCATTATACAATGCCCCAATTCCTTCCTGTTTTATAATATCTTTCATGACTACTAAGGCAGGTGTTTTTAGATTTTGTACCTTCATAAATTATAATGTAAGATTAATAAAAAATATCAGGATTATTAAATATTGTTGGAAAAAATCATTGAATAAGTCAAAATATATGTTACTGACTTGTATTCTACTTTTAACTACGTCTGCTGGAAAAATTACAAGCCAGAGAACCGTACCACCAACAGCACCAGCTACCATTGTTTTCTGCCAACCAATATCATCTCTCTTTTGATTTGGTTTTGCTAAGAGTTCTCTTGTAACTTCATATCCACCAAAAAAGAAAAAATAACCTGGCATCTCTCTGACTATAGTCGATGTTAGCCCCACAAATAAACCTCTTATACCTTGTTCTCTAAGAATATTTCTTGTCAACTCCCATGGTCCTATTCGTGTCTATATAACAATTAATATCCACATAATAATATTTTAGTAACACGAAACAACATATTCTGTATATGAAAAAGTATACGGATTGTTTTTCATTACCATAACTTTGTTTGCTATATCCATTTGACTTTGCACTTCATGCATTGCTTGTAATTTACACTTTATAAGTTCCGTTGGGCATAATGTTAACGAAGAAAAGAACGCGGCAAAAAATCCAGCACATGCATTGCCTAGTGAACTAAGATCCTCGACTTTCTCTTTACCTTTATATGTATGGAATTAGAAAACAAGATTGATTTATAATGAATAATACAGCTGTTCTGAAAAAATATTTACCTAATATCTTAGAAACAACTTTCTGACATCCACCATAAGCAGTGAATAATACTGAATTTTCAGCTACATTAGCTACAACAGCAGGCATAGTTCCTGCATATAAACCTCTTATTATTCCGTCTGTTTTTACTGTTTTTACAAAGCAATTAATCATTCCTTTATATATCGATGGAAATGTTTGCATTTTTACTTTCACTGTATCCAATGGTTGACCGACATATACTAATGCTATTCCACCTATAAAAATAAAAGATTTCAATTGCAAAACTATTATCATGACTTATTTTCATTGTATTGATTGTCCAACATTGTTCTCCTTGTTTCTATTGAACATTGTTTCTATTGAAAAATATCAATGAGATGATTATTTGGAAACAAATTAGGAAAATTGCAAGTCACGAGATGTCACTTTATAAATGACGATTGTACAAAATTCTTAAGCTGACATCGTTTAATAGAACGAATTAGGAAGAAAAATATAATACACGATGATGTGACTCGATATGTGAAATTTATTATTACAAATTTACCGAGTGAACCAGCGACAAAATCAATGAGTCCATCTTTTAAATTATTCATATAATCTTGTTTCTCTTCTATGGATTTAAGCGTCATTTTTAAGTTTTATGAATACTATATTTATATACGCGATAAGAATGAAAGTACAAATACGATAAACACGTGCTTGAATAACATTCGAAACTTTGACTGGCATGAGCCTTCCAATCTGTGCCTTCGGTCGTAAGTATAAACGCATGCGCATTACGAGATCTATGAGCTACATTAAGATCCACCTACGGATCCAGTGTTTGATAACAGCGGGATTCTTAGTCTTTATCGCTAATATAAAAACTACAGTAGATAAGATCACATATATATAAAATCTAACATTAGATTTTGTATTTGATCAAAATGAAGAATTCGTTAAATATTTTCTCTTACATATTTTATTCATTATTTACAAAATTTTATTTTTTTATAAAATCCTCTCAATTTATTCATTTTCATCGAAAAGAAAGATTTGATTATTTAGATGTAAATGTTCGATTTAGGAAGGATGAATTAATCTAACATACAAAACCAATCGCATATCATTACTCCTCGTTATTGTTAAACGAAATATCTTGATAATGTTGCTAAGTTACAGAAAGACGCAAAGAGTAACACCAATGTACGGTTGCTATGGTAACGCAGAAATACCAAATAAAAAGCAATAAATCACTAAAAGCTTCTAGACACTTTCTTAACACGCGATAGTAGCAGCACATGTCAAATCCCTTTAAATTAGATAGAACGAAGCTACCGACCTCGCGACAAGAAATTCACTTTTAATCTCGTTATCGTCCACGAAAGATTATCCTTTGGACGTTTTACGTTAAAATTGCGTGTAATGAAATATTCAAGAAAATAGGAGAACGAAAAAGGAAAAGAGAGGAGAGAGCGCGCGCAAAAAAGAGAGAGATAGAGAAAGAGAGAGAGAGAGAGAGAGAGAGAGAGGGAGGAAGAGAGAGAGAGAGAGAGAGAAAGAACAAGAAAAAGAAAAAGATAGAAGGAATCGGAATTACGATGGTCCATTGAGCAAAGTCCCTAAACGATGATCGTACTCTGCCTATTCCAGAGTGCACATATGTGTATGCATGACGTACGCGACAGTCGTATACTTCAAAAAGATGGATTTTCTCTCGTATCAGCTCGATTAAAGGATCTCGCCGAAGGTCTACCTTCGTAAAGAGAAGGAACGAGTTCGCGTAGACTCGAACTCAACGACGATAGGAAACGTTAGACGAATTGTAGATTCGATCGTTACTCAAAAAAGTGTGAAAGTGTGCGTCGCGATCGGATCTGCCATGATAGATCCGAACGCGTCTTCGCGGCGCCCGAAAATAGTCGAGAATCATTGGGAAAATGCGTGAATACTGCTATAAGGAGCGTTCCTTCGTGGTAAGTATGCTCCTTGGCGAAATCTTCGCATTTTCCTTAATCCGACGAATTAACTGACAAAGGATATCAATCCATTTTGCGGCTCGCTTCTCTTCCGAAAAGGCAGAGCCGTGCAAAGCGCTCGGGTTCTACCTGCGCCATTAGCGTTTAGGGCATGGTCGTCGTTCGTCCCTACCTTTCAGTACAATTGTCAAAATAACTGAAAAACATTACGAAAGATCGTACGGCCGCGTTTTTCTTACACTCGCTTTACTTCTCTTCATTCGATCGACGATGCAAAACGGTTTAATCAGTATGCGCTTCGATCGATAACGCCTGTGTTATACAAAACTTTTTCCAACCGCTGTCTCGCAAGACGGTCGCGATGACTTTTCAAGTAAAAATTCATCCTGCTTCTTTAATCATCTTTTATTCCTTCCCTTTTATTTTCTTTTATTACGAAAGATTCTCTCGACTATATCGGATTCTAATTGGCCTATCTTTTGAATTCAACTGGAACTACTATTAATTAATACTTATATGAGTTCGTTATATTTACTACTTATTCTATACGTTCCCTGTTCAGTCTACGTTCAACGTGTTTTGATCGATCGAAATCAATTAGCATGTCCTTCTGTTTAATTACGAATGATAATTTCAATCTTATGAAATAACATGTGACATATACCTTGCAAACTGTCATAACTTTATCATATGTTTGTGCAGTAAAAGTCAGGATTGCAGAATGGTGGTAGATTGCTTGTCAATCCAAGGCTCAGCAGCTGCAGCACGGAAGCAGGAGCGAAGGCTAGGTGGATCTGTTAGTGCAAAAATGCAATCAAATGCCCTTAATAACGGGGGTGGAGGTGGAGGTGGAATGACACCAAAAGAACTTTCAGATAACGATGACCTAGCTACTTCCCTCGTGCTAGATCCATATTTAGGATTTACCACTCACAAGATGAATATAAGGTACATTATATATATACATATATATATATATATATATATATATATATATATACACACATATATATATATATATATATATATATATATATATAAATTAATCAAAATTAATTCAATTTAACTTTTCTAATTTGATTTTATTCTATGGGGTCTTTTATCTCTTACTTTTTATTTTATGTACTTCTTTAATTTTAGATATAGGCCGCCCAAAGCAAACAAAGAAGACTTACGCAAAATTATTTGTGAATTTATCCAAACTCAAAATTATGAAAAGGCTTATAAAAAACTTATGGGTGGAGATTGGGGGGCAAGGCTTCCACACACTAAATCCAAACAGCAGCAGATCAATTTGGAGAAACATGTAAGTAACGTTAAAAAGAAATTTCTTGATGTGAATTTTAGAAACATTACAAATTGTCCATACTTTCATAGATTTATCGGTATTTGAGAGTTTTCGATAAGGATTCTGGATTTGCCATTGAACCATGTTATAGATATAGTTTAGAAGAGCAAAAAGGAGCAAAGATATGTGCCACTCGTAAGTGGTTGAAGCATGAAAAAATATCTTGTCTTGTTGGTTGTATCGCAGAACTTAGTGAAAAGGTTTGTTGGAGCGTGTCAAATTAAGGACAAAATATTAGGCAAATTCTGAATAGACTTATTGTGAAATAATAATATAACTTATTATTCATAGGAGGAAGCTGCACTACTCCACCCAGGGAAAAATGATTTTTCAGTGATGTACAGTTGCAGAAAAAATTGTGCACAATTGTGGTTAGGTCCTGCTGCATATATAAACCATGATTGCAGAGCCAATTGCAAAGTTAATAAATATATATATTTGTCATATTTAATGAGATTTATTTTCCAATAATCTATGTATAAAATATATTATTTATATACTTCTTTATATATTCTCAGTTTGTAGCTACTGGTCGAGATACCGCGTGCGTCAAGGTACTACGAGATATCGAAATAGGTGAGGAAATAACTTGTTTCTACGCAGAAGATTTCTTTGGAGATGGAAATTGTTATTGCGAATGTGAAACATGCGAAAGAAGAGGAACCGGAGCATTTGCCAGCCAGAAACCTGGAGAAGAACTTTCTTCTGGTAGTTCAAACACAAAGTGTTTTGAAAGAATCTTATATCACTTGTCATAAAAATCTTGAAACATTTTAGGATACCGCTTGAGAGAAACAGATAACCGCATCAATAGAACAAAGCATCGACAGCAACCATTGGGTAGAAATAAACAACAAGCTGATGGTGCTTTAACTGAAAAAAATGCAGTCCTTGTTGACAATGCAGCTATTGCACCGCAATCTCTTAGTATGAAAGAATTGCGACGCAAGGGACTTACGAAGTATGACGCGGAACTTTTGATTGCGCAAGGTTGTAGATTTTCAGATATTGCTCAACAGCAACCATCGATAAATAACGGAGAAAATGTCTTGCAAACTTCTCGACCTCATCCCTATACAAGTACTAATTCTGTGACAAGAAATCTTAGGAACAAGGTTCAACATAACAAATGTGAAAACAACGGCAATGAAAGAAATGTAAAAACTGGTCAAAGTCTTAGAGCTTCCAGGTAATATAGAATTAAATTAAATATAATACTATCATACTGAATTGATGTTTAAATTGATTTTATATGCACTTATATATAGGCTTCAAAAGAGAACAGAATCCAAAAGATCAAAGAATAATGAAAAAACTGAGTCTACCTGTTTGGACGTACCTATAGAAAAAACTTCAGTAGAATCAAGTGATCATAAAGAAGAACTGGATAGAACAATAGCAAATAAAGAAACCGTGTATTCGAGAGTGCCGAAACATCATGTCCATAATACATCATCTTCGTCTCCGAATTTTGAGTCTGATCTTCGAAATTCAATTCGCAATGCATCAAAGCAATTAACTTCCTCTGCCTTTCAGAAAGAATGTTCTGTTAGATTAATTGTTGGAAATACGAGACATACAAGTAACGATAACGTAGAAGAGAAAGGAATACCTAAGCTTGCGATAGAAGTTGATCCAAATATTATAAGTAATATTGACACTTTCAGTTATAAAAAAAGACATTATAGTACAAATTCCTGTGATTCAGTTCAAGTAAGTTCCACATCCCTGCCTCACGTTGATCATATAAGTGCCACAAATAATCATGAACCAGCTTTACAAAATACAAATACATCTAACACTTTTTGCTGCACTTTAGCGAATACGCAAAATGTTAATGAAAAAGGCAACCACTGTGAAACACCTGAAAAAATATCTAATAATTGTATTAATAAGTTAACAAAATGTTCCAAATCAGTGTTAGTAGATGAGGTGAAAGATGATAGTAATGTTGTATATAATGAATTTCCTCAGGAGCTCAATTGTTATAATTCACCGATATATAGAAAAATTCCTCGGAATATTGATTTTCGAGGAACCAGTAGAACACCTTCTATTTCGTGTGAAATCAGATCTGATGATGAGTGTCACAAAATGGATACTGCAAGTATAATAATAGTGGATAAATGTGATAGAGTGAAAGAAAAGGTGGAAAATCTTGTGAGTGATCCAACGAATACTTCTGTTACTGTTGGATTTTGTGAACTTGATACCGTTAAAGATACTGCCAATATAAAGAGTGATTGTGAAAGTGTTCAAATGTCTTGTAATGCAGTTTTGGATCATACAAATGAGCTTGATCCGAAAGGCAATATGTATTTTAAAAATATTAAAAACAAAGTGGATATAAAACCTGAAGACTGTGAAATACCTGAAGTCAGTACAACAGACAGTGAATCTAAACTTCTAATGGCAAAAGAAATTAGCACAAACTTAAGTAGAATTGAAGAAAATGACTGCAATGCGAGTGTTAATGATACAAATTCTGAGGATAGTTGTAGTTTTACAATGAAAAGATCCACGCATCAGCAAAAGGAGATAACAGACATGCCGTTAAAATCACGAAAGAGTCAGAAAAGTACAAAACGTTCTCCAAAATCTCGATTCAATGATATTGTAAATGTTACACAATGTCGTACGGAAGATAGTGCAAATACAGTGGCAGCAAAGAATTGTGCTAAAACGGAAAAAGAAAAAAGTAGACTGACAAGGAGTCAAAGGAGGGATCAGCAAAGACCACAGACTTCTGAAATTGGAGTAGCGGATGATGATTCAGGCATACAGGGTGATATATATGAATTTAGTGAAAAAGAAAGTAACTTGGAGGATATTGGTATACCATCAATAATACGACGCGGTAAATGTGAAAATCGTCATATATCTGGAGTTTCGTCGCATTTACAAGAAGTTCAGTGTAATAACGAATATAACAAAACTGATCCTCCGATATTGATGCCTGAAGAGCCATGGCCTCCGTCTAGTAGTCTGAGTCATTCAACAGAAACAGATATCAGTAGCCAATCAAGGGAAAACTCTGTTGATGTTGGTGAGAGTTTGAAAAGGTATGTTTTCCAGCTATGTCTTTCAATTTCAGATTTTTTATTTTATATAAATACATATATGTATATATATATATACATATATATATATATAGACACACACTTTTAATTACTATCCATTATATATAAACAAAAATTGAAGTGTTATTTTTTCAGATTGACTGTTTGCAACAATGGTAGTATAGAAAAAAGATCAACGTTATCCGAGTGTCAATGGCAGACTGATACTAGTAATTGTCGAGTTTGTCCTACAACTCCTGAAAGAACTGGTGGTAGATTAAAGCTCACATTACGTATGAAACGTTCTCCAGTTTTGGATGATATTGTAGAATCAGGTACTAGTCTAAGTGAAGACAGTTATGAACCTGAATACGAAGTATTACGCGTTGAAGGAGTGGAAAGAAGTAAACGGCGGAAGAAACATAAAACTCGGGATCGAGAAAGACGGCACAAGAAACGCGAATTAAATCTTGATCCGCCTCCGCCACCTATGAAAAGATTAAGATTAATTTTTGGAAATGAAACACACACTATTGATCTGCCACATTCTTAACAGCTATAAAATTCATTGTGTATACACCATCATTGATTATAACAGACTATTATTATGATTATAATTATGCACGAGAGTTTAAGCCTCCTTGTCCTTTAAGACTTCATGACTATTGTTTATGATTTATTATTAACAAAGGAGAAAATGATCTATTAGTATTGTCACATTTTCCATATTTCCGATTTTCCTTAACTTCCTAATTTATTCCTTGTTCTTTTATAAATTAAAATGTACTTATTCCTATAACAACGAATAGCTAAAGGCCTAGTAATGTTCTCCAAATATGGTTATAAATTGAACAAGATATGATGTTGGTTTTATATAAACAAAAGAAATATCACCTATAAATTCCATGTGTGAAACAAAAATTGGCCAATTATATCAGATCGTAAGATTAGTCCATAACACATAGATATTTGTGCAAAATAATTTCATATAACTACATAAAGATATTACACAAATAAAATGACTTGCTAATAAAAATGATCATAATTTAGATGAAGCAATTTTCTTTTTCTTTTTTCTTTTTTTTTTTTTTTTTACTTCTATCGTGTAGATTAGTAAACGAAATATTGATAGATATATATGTCTGAAATACTTTATTCTCCTCCAACTTTGATGTTTTATGATAAAACATTAAGAAATATATATATTTTAGTTGCAATTTGAAACATAAATTAATAAATTGAATGGAAACATTTTTCTCATGCAAAATTTATATAATATTATATTCTTTTTTAATGGTGAAGAACTGGTTAAGTAGGACAAGGTATACTACACACTGTGTCTTTGTGTGTTACTGCAGGCAACACGGACAAAGAGGAGGATCCATACACTTATACTATGTATAATAATTAATACTAAATAATTGAATTGGCTAAATAATAGCTAGTATATAATAATTATTATTCCCAAATGCGTGATCGAATGTCATGATAATATTGTAAATAATACTTATATTATATATAAATATGTGTGTATGTTGGTGCCTATTGAAAACTATATACACACATATTTGTGTGTAAAAAGAATTCATACTTGTATTCTGTATCTGGATGTACTACAATGCCTTGATACGAAATCAATGTCAAAGAAAAGCATTGCACATACCAGGGTATACTGAATGCTATCATTAAAATTATTATGAAGAAGTATTACAAGAAAATTTAGTTAGTGACGCAGGCTATGAAATGCTTACTTGAATATCCAGATTCTTTTGATGATTATAAGCAATCGTTATAATATATCTTTCGAATATTAAATTTTTTGTTATAATTATCAGCATAACGTGACGTGATCACTTCAATTTATACGTTATAATCGAAGTCGCTAACATAGCACTAATAGTAAAAAGCTGTTATGTTTATTGACAAATTACAGCCTATTTAAAACATTTTAAAATTCATCAAATAGCAAAGAAATTATGCACATACTTTTGGTGTGAGCATATGCTATTGTACATAAAATTGTAATGTTTTATTGAGATATTTACCAGATAAAGGTTCTTATTTCAATTATATTTTATGTGGTATAATGTATAAGTTTACTATTTAAATGGGCCGTTACTTGTAATATAAGTACTATTTGGATCTGTATTATACATGTTATTTAATAATTAGGTGTATATTTGCTTATTATTTAGAAACTATGCTTATGACAAATTATAAGGGGAATTACAAGTGACAGATTCTATATCATTACGATTGCAATAAAAATATCTTCATAATAATAAATAACAAAGTAAGCAGCGATGACACCAACAGAAGAAATATTGAAAATTCCAACAAAAATGTTTATGAGTTATATTTGCATAAAACTTGTTTCAGTTTGCATGTAATATGATTTAGACATCGCTTTTTCTACTATAAATACTTATGAATTAACATAGTGACATATATATAAATAAATACAAAATAATATGACAGAACTTAAACTCTAATAGTTAATATGTAAAAAATTATATCTATTTTTGTGCCTCTTTTCTGCATGGCTATGGTACAAAACACGATGAAAACAAGCAATCATTAATATATTTTTATGTGTTTCGTATCAATGATTTTTGTGACAAAATCAATGTAAATATTATCAAATAATACTAAATATTTTTCTTAGTTTTCTCTTTCTTTGGAGAATACTTAAGTCGACAAAATATGAGTATTGCCACCTCAATATGTTATTCCAATGTCTCATGAAAACAGGTAATGGGTACAATAGGAAGACTTAAATTAATTTTGTAATAAATTATTTACTGACAAGTTCATCATTTTAATTATATTCAAGAATCAATGATTTACATGTAATTTTTATATTCTATAGATAGGCAAGTTATTAAATTACATAAAATAATGAATGAAATTAACAAAGAAGCATGTAAAATTGAAAAGGTAAACAAAATGGATTTTATCAGATCAACCTTTTTACTTGTTAAGATCCTTTTCTTTTTCTTTAAAATTGAAAAGTACATAAACAATGTTTATTTTATATTTATTTCAATACTCTGTGAATTTTATAGAATTTTATTAAAATTTTTTTTATATAATAACGTTAATCGTTATATGCATTGATTATCTCAAATATAATCTAAACGTAGCGGCCCATTTTGTCTAAACTTCGATGATGAAAGAAAAAGACTCATGTGACAATAGAAAATTATAAAATTGTGGTTCTTCATGTAGTTTGAATAACGTATTTTCGATGGATTTGCACGATAAAGAAAATACTACGTCCATATTTTGAATGCGTTAAAAAATGTATTACCGAACAAGAGAATTATGAGTCGAAATGACACGTACGAGTAAATTTTCAAAATTAAAATTATCTTATAACTCTATTAAATCCATAAATATTTAACTTTCATTGTCGGCAGAATTTTCATCACTGCCATTAAAAAAATCCTTTTTTTTTTTTTTTAGCACATACGAGACTGCGGGGTGCAATGTCATTATAATTATAATAATTATAGACGAGTTTTACGACATTAGGGGAAAAAAATATTCTTGAATATTCATCGGAGTAATTCAACATATTTTCATCTTCATCTGTACATTATAATTGTATTGTTGTCTTTGTTGAGCAATTCGACAAATGATTTATGAAAAAAAATATATATATATAAAATGTATATTATCACATTATTATTTTTTATGATTTAAGATATAGTAATAAATCAACCACGTAACGCAATATTCGCTCTATATTCCATACATATATAAACGTGTTTCTTTTCTTTCCTCTTTTCAATTTGTTTCTTTGGCTGTATTGTTGTATTTACTTTGGCGTGTATGTGTGTGTGTATGTGCATATATATATATATATATATATGAATCTGTTTTCCTTTGCGTCATGTATATTTTATGTTTCTCTTTTTTTAGTTGACGTATTTTTTTTTATGACCGTTATCATTGTTATTATTTTACGAGGATCTAGACTAATACACGATTTATGTATCCTGGATATCATAAAGAATAGCATTCATTTAGTACTAAAGTAATTTTCTTTTCTTTCTTTCTCAACGGTCAAGTTACGTTCGAGCCTGTCGAGCTTCTTTCTTCCAGTATTTTCTAAGCGACTCTTCGAGATTAACAGTTCGAACACTAACGGGTTTACCAGCATCTAACATTCGTTTTTTAAAAGAATTTGTATCTCGTAGGTGTTCGTCTAATCGCTGGAATGTTTTCCTGTCTGGAAGACGTCTATTAGAAAAACGATTAGAATCCCCATATAGACGTCTTGCTTCTGCTGCATTACATTCGCCGAGTCCATATATCAAATGCATGCCTTCCATTTTCTAGTTTAAATAATTCATTATCACAGCATCAGTTGCTTATTGTCAGGTTGATATCACGAAAACAAAGTGATATAAGTCCTAGAACATGTCTAATGTACAACATAATATAGCTTTTGTTGTATCATCTGCTCTTAGCGGGAATATAAACAGGAATAATCCTAGTAAACAGATTGAAAGATATCGAGTATATATACAAACAGATCAAATGGTTTTAATTAGAAAAGATCGAATAAGTCACGTGTTTATATGAACTCTTCAAATTGTTTAGTCTCTCCTGTCCATCAATGAAGTTGGTCCCACATATTACGAATCATATATTTTATTTATATCAAATCATATATCATGTCATATATTATAAAATAATATATAGACATATATATTATTTAAATATATAGATAACTTAATACCATTACTGTTTTGTTAACATTCTGTTTTATACAACACTGACTAACGAGCTTTCAATTTTTTATAGTATATACATATATGTGTGTGTGTGTGTGTGTATATTGCTACGCCATTATTTAGTATGCGAAGCATGCGTTAAGTGGTTGGCAAGAAAACGCGGGTTTTTGACATTTTATTGGAAAGATATTATATTATTTTCTTATATTTTGCCAATTTTGTTTTCGTTTAAATAATTATTCTAGACGAAATTGTAAAATGATTACCGATTGTCAATCATTCACCGATCTAAATCTCAATTCGTGGATCATTACTCAATGCAATTCTATGGGTAAAAATAATTACTTTTTCCTGTGTTTTATAATATGTATATATATTTGTACACATATATTATATGTTTTTATCATAAGTAGAAGCAATATTAACGCACGTCAAGAGTAAATACTTAATTTTACTGTTGTATACGATCTTATCTAAATCATACCTAACCTTTTTATGCAAAAAGATAATTGATAATTTTATATTTTTACATTTATAGGATTGAAGAAACCAACACCAATTCAGCAGCAATGTATTCCGCGTATACTTGCTGGCGATAATTGCATAGGATGTGCAAAGACAGGAAGTGGTAAAACTCTTGCTTTTGCACTTCCTATATTACAGAAATTATGTGAAGATCCTTATGGTATTTTTGCTCTCATATTAACGCCTACAAGAGAACTAGCATTTCAAGTATGTTTAACAAAACACTTGAAAAAAAATTTTTAATTTTCATAAGATTGCAATCTACAATATGTGTTATCTATAGATAGCCGATCAATTTGCTGTTATTGGAAAATCAATCAATTTGAAAAAATGTGTTATTGTCGGAGGAATGGATATGATGGTACAAGGTTTAGAATTAGCAAAAAAACCACATGTAGTCGTGGCAACTCCTGGACGATTAGCGGACCATATAGAAAGTTGTAATACATTTTCTCTAGAAAAAATTAAGTTCTTAGTATTGGATGAAGCTGATAGGTTATTAAGTGGATCTTTTGATAAACAACTGAAAGTTATATTTCCAACTTTATCTAAAGAAAAACAAGTTTTGTTATTTAGTGCTACAATTACAGATGCTCTTGATAAAGCAAAACATCTTGCCCCTGGGAAGGTATAGCAATTATATTTGTATCTGTTATTATTCCTGTGTGTATACACACACACATACACACATTTAATTATTTATTATTACTGTTTAAGGTGTTTATGTGGGAAGCAAAAGATGAATCTGGTATTGCTACAGTAAAAGAACTTGATCAACGTTATGTTTTGTGTCCTAAAGATGCTATTGATTCTTTTCTTGTAGAAGTTGTAAGAACATTTCGCACAACGAATGAGACTGGATCCATTATGATATTTACAGATACTTGCAAGTAAGGGATATATCTGCAGTTATATATTTCTTTTGAAAGTTTTCTTGAAATATGTTATTTTTGTAGGAATTGTCAGTTATTATCTATGACATTAAATGAAGTAGGATTTATAAATGTTGCACTTCATGCAATGATAAAACAGAAAGAACGTTTAGCAGCTCTTAATAAATTTAAATCAAATCACATAAAAATTTTGATAGCAACTGATGTTGCGGCAAGAGGCTTAGATATAACTGGCGTAGAATTAGTAATTAATCATACGATACCAAATGTACCAAAAGAGTATATTCATAGAGTTGGTAGAACAGCAAGAGCAGGTAAAGGTGGTATGGCAGTTAGTCTGATAACACCGTATGATATAAAATTACTACATGCAATTGAAAGTATTATTGGAACAAAATTGATTGAATACAAAATAGATGGTAAGACACTTTTCAACATTAAGTTCTATGTGTAATATGATAAAAAAATTTATTTTTCATATATGTACATATATATAACAAATTGATTTTTCGTAGATGAAGAGGTTGTTACAATCTTAACTCAGGTATCCGTAGCAAAAAGAGAAGCAGAAATAAAATTAGATGAAGCTGATTTTTATGAGAAAAAAATAATTAATAAGAGAAAACAGTTACTCTTGGAAGGGAAAGATCCAGAAGAAATAGATTTAATTTTACAGAAACATAAGAAACGTCGAAAATTGCAAAAAAGAAAAACAGAAATATCACATAATGAAAATAGATAATACAGATTGAATTACACATTTCTAATAATATAAATAAAGTTGAATGTATAAAGTATATATTAGTATTTGAAATAATGATTTGTATTATAGAAAAGGTACAAAATCATTCGTAATTACGAATTTAATAAAATTTACATATATTTTAATACATTTTTTGCAAAAATATATTACAAAGACGTTAGTTTAAAATAATTACGAATATGTTCAGTCTCGGAAATACTTATTATTTTAATGTATCCTTTCGCCTTAAGTAATTATGATCATTTTACTCTCTATAGACGATACACAATATATTCTATTAATGAGATTATATATACTTCTTATTTTTAAAAAGTAAGAATTTTTATATATTAGATTGATTATCTATTAAATTGATTGATTTTTAAAGTGACATAGCAAAAATAATATTAGTAAATTGTATATATGGATACTAAATAACAATTGATGGTATATATCATATAGACATAGATGAATATAAAGATATTAATAATATTAATATTCAATAATCTATTTCAGTTTAGCCTTGGGCTGTAATTTTACCTTTATTTTTGATTAAGTTTAACATCCCTAAAAATGCATGAAGTTCTGCTTTATATTCTTTTGGATATTTCTGATAATGTCCTACATGGGGTGATCCATCAAATATTTTGACATAAGTCTGCAATTAAATAAATTGAGATTAATTGGAAGAAATATTTATATTGTTAGAAAAATACCCATATAAATATTCATCTTTACCTTTACACCTAAGGAATCCCATGAATCTCTTACCCTCATATTACTACTTACTGGTCCCACAGGATCTACATTACTTACAAGAAAAAGTGCTGGACTCCGTATTAAATTTGTATGAAACATCTGACTAGAGCGAAGGTAATACTGTGTAGATTGCTTGTAAAATGCTTTCATATGATAGCTAAAAATTTTTTAAAGTTATTAGTTCGTAAATTAATTTACTACATGTTATTTATACTACTTATGTACATGTTTGTTGTAGCTTACATTAAATATTTTTGTATTATAGATTGCAACAAAGGATTATTAGGAAATATAGCACGTGGCGTGCCTATAACAAATTCACTAATATCTGCAGCACTATCCCATACATGACCAATAATTCTATCAATAACATTATTATATTTTTCACGATTGCTATGTACATAAGTTAAAACTTCGCCCCATAAATAGCCACCCACAGAAAATCCATGCAGCATAATTTGTTGATAATCCTGATTTTCTTCTAAGAATGTCAACAAATCTGCTGCAATTATCTACAAGTAAAATGTATTCATTGTAATTAAATGTCGTATAATTTACATATTATTCAATAACTCACTCTGGATCCTTTTTCAGGCCACATAAGCTGCCATGGAGTGATAGTTACTATCGTAACATCAAATCCGTGTTGTAAATACAAATCAGTAAATTTCATATAGTGTTTCTCTTTAGCTAGAAGCCAACAAATCAAAACTAGCAAAGGTCGTTTTTCTGATGAATTAGAAGTTTTCACTGTATATTTTGATATTCTAATGTCATTATCATGGGAGATAAATTTTATATTCTTAGTAATCTCACAAGTGGACAATAATCTAGGAGTTATTAGCATAATAGCCTATTAATAAAAACATAGTAGAATAATTATTTGCAGTGATTACTTCAAATATATTATATTTAAATGAATTATAAAATAAAGATTATTACCATATTTTGTCTATTCATTAATTGTCTTGGTTGTAAACAATAATTAAATCTTTTCCATAAAAAGGAAGACATTATTTTTGCTTGTATCATCATGACAAAAATTTATTCCAATACCTACAGTATAATCAGTTTTTAATCAAATAAATTCTAATTGTAATCGCACACATGTAAAACTATTTCTGCTAAACTATTTCGTAACGTGTTATCTTCGGTATATTTCAACCTAATCTTTTGATATTTTGCGAAAAAAACATCAAAACCATGAGAAAGATATTTGATTTATTATTAAACAGCGACCGTTTTTCTAATAATATATAAGATGTCTAATAATATATAAAGCAAGACCAAAGATCGATTTTTTAATGTTTTTTTTTTATCTATAATTAGACATAGAATGTAATTATTATCTGCTTTGTTTTTATTAAAACACATTGAATTAAATCATAAATACTTAAAGAATAGTTGTATAAACAACCAATAATATATTGACGGTTATCGTTAAGTTCGTTCATATTCTTGCGAATCATAGCTGATTCGATCCACAATCCAATTCAAATTAAAATCAACCTACATGCCTGTTTATATGAAGGAATGTAATTCAATTAAAAGATCGTATTTGAACTGCGATCGAACTACACACTAGATGAAGAAAGTGATCAATTTGAAATGGCAAAATGTAAAAAAGAAAAAAAAAAAGAAAAAAGAAAGAAAGAAAGAAAAAAGAAAAAAAAAAAAGAAAAAAAAATACGTTGGATAAAAACGTTCTGCGTAATTTGAAAGTAAACTTACGAGATGCAATTCAATCGACGAAGAAGCATTAAGACAGACTACCTTCTACAAACCTTTGACGCATACTAAATATGACAGTAACTGTGTGGATATAATGTCTATAGTTGCGTGTCAAGACTGTACTATATATAATTAACAACACGATAAATAAGCTACAAACAGGATCGCGCATGCTCATATGTCAATGCACCATAATTTTTGCACTTGATATATTAATAGATTATTATTTTCTATTAAAAATCTTTTCTAAATGGATATTAAATATATCGGTCTGATCTTTGCCTTTGATACTTGACTTTATTTTTTTGCAAACTTTTTATCATTTTTTTATCTTTCTTACGTATACTACTACGCGCAACAATTCTGAGTAATAAAATGTGAAAGTAAAATGCCAACATAATACCTCTCCAATCATGTTTTTAACTTTTATTTTTCGTTAGTATATCCCAATGTTTAAGAAATCCAAAAATCTAAACGCAATTTGAACGATATTTATAAGATAAATGTCAATAATATTCTCGAATATTGTTGAATATTTTTTTTTTTGTTTCCAATGACCTTCAATAATATGAGTGAGAAATTAATCGTTATCACGCATTCGTAACGCGAGAAGCATTTAAAATGATAAAATGTTCGTTGTCAGTTAATTCATCGCAAACTTTATTTCATCTAAAATATTGGTACTAATAGCCAATGTTTTCATTACCACCGAAAATTTGAGATTTTATTATATAATATTATTAATACGTCGATGTATGAAACGATATATATATATATATAGTCTGAGGGATTATATGTTACCAAGCACGTTTTTAAATTATCAGCACCGCGAAAGTATCTCATTTCAAACTGTACTATCTGTATAATTGCGTTCCATATCGAACGCAATCATCCGTAGGCCGCATGAATGAGCTAAACTGCAATGCATCATTCGTCTTGGCTTTTTATTTCTATTTTAGGAATACTATACTTTTAGTATACATTAAGATGTGCTATTTTTTTTAAATAACATGAAGTAAATAAAAAAACATATATATACATATACATATGTATATATATATATATATATATACATATATATATGTATATATACACATAAAAGTTGGTGACAGGCATTCATTGTTTTATTACAACTCTTATATATCGATTATTTAAATATCATTTAAATATTCGTATAATTGTAGATACTGTGGACACAACATCAAGATAAATTTTATCGATTATTATATACTAATGACAGAAATATTCCGTACTGATTTATTATTATCGAATAATTAATTAATGTGTCCCATTTGCAGTCCTGAAGAAATATTGTAAATTATTATAACTTAAATAAATTTAATATATATATATATATATATATATATATATTAAAATTACAATTTTTATACAGCTCCAAAATTCAATTTAAATATTATTTTCCTTTTACGTACGAAATATTATTAAATCGTTAATAAAGTATTTAACAGATTGCACAACTATAAACTACGTGCAGTCGATTCAATTTTTCTTTATAACAAATATCATGGAGCGTTGCTTCGTGATTTAATAAATTAATAAAAAAAGAAAACATATTTAAAAAAGTCCTAAAATTACGATATCTTATTGCAATATATATCATGGAATTTTATATATTTTATATTTACAGTAATTATATTCCTATATACGTTCGCATTAGTTTTATTTATATTGGTGCCTTGTATATCGAGTATATAGATGATTATATTAACTCATTGATGTAGCATTAGAGGATAAATTTACAGTATAATGAAGTTATATAAATTTGGTGCCATTAGATATGATAACTCATATTATTGTTATATTAAATGTTGAACTTTGTAGTATGAATATTTAACTGATGATAAGCAAATGTTGGATTAGATACCATAAGTTATCTAATTTGTAGTATATGTAATTGATGTATCTCTCTCTTTTTACGTTGCCTCTAATAATATTATTTAACTTGATTTCATATAAAATACTCACCTATAAATATACTGCATAATATAATTTTAAATATTTTATTATTTAGTTGAAGAACTGTTATATGAGAAGTAGTCCGCTATTACAAAATTCTACCATTTTTTCTACACAAATATATATATATATATATATATATATATATATATATTTATATATATATATATATATATATACATGCGCTCAATAAGAATAAAGGATATTATTGTTTGTAATTATAGTACAGCCTAGCATTTTCCTCCAATGCTAATCAAAGTGATTAAGTTTAGAATGATACATTTGAACACAAGTAGTTCTTCTGAATATAAATATACTTAAGATTTCAGATTTTTATTCATGATTATTTTATCTAAGAAAGTAATGAATGTATTATAAAGCTGTGTATGCTAATTGATCGAGATGTCTTAAGCATTCATTTTGCGGTATACCTTATGCAATCATTTTGTGTACTACGTGGACAATTTTATTATTTACATTACCTTCAATTTTATATATTATCAAACGTATATATTCTCTAATGATATCATATTTTGAAGATTAAACTGATTCATATATAACAGATACATACATATATATGTATTTGGTACATGAAGATCTATAAAAGAGATCATAAATTTATACCAAAAGATAGTGTACTATAAACTTTTGAAATAATTAGCAGAGCATGAATAATTTTTGTATTATATAAATTTAAATATAAATATAAATATAAATATATATTAGCAGAAAACATTATATGGGATACAGTAACATTATTTTGAAATTGTCACTTCTGTACCACCCTGAATTGACTTAATAATACTGTTAATAAAAGAAAAAAACAAGTATTATTCAGAAAATATCAATGAGATTATTGATGATATGTAAATATGACGAATTGTTAAGATAAATTCAAACTTTCAAACAATGATTTTTAATTAATGCTATTGCTATTTTTATGTACTGATAAAATGTATATGTTATATATACCCGTACTCATTCGAATATATATGTATATAATATTTATACACATTATTTACAATGGCAGCGTATTGAATTAATGAAACAAAAAGCATTAAAACAACATTAGCAAAAAATATTCTTTTACAACAGTCACTTTTAAGTGGCAGTATAAACATTGCACAAAACATGTATTATTACCTAGTCATCCTTGTACTTACTATATTATCAATGGCAGTATAAGTTCAATGTATCAGCATATTTATGTACATTACATTGTCTCCTCTTTGATATAAATAGTATATAAACTGTAAGCACATTTTATACGTGTAATACGGGATTCCTTTATGATCATGCACATTTTAATTGGAGCATTAGTTTGTTATGCAATATTGACAGTTCTTGAATATTGACAATTCATGAAGAAATTATTTATGAATTTTTACTTTTGTCATGACTTAGTATCTTTTAACTATATTATCCTACGCTAATTATATACATGTTTCTAGTACTAGTCGACCTTGAGCTGGTTCTCAGAAAGCTTCCACAAAACTTGCGGGAAAAAGACCAGTGCGTCCGGTACGTTGCTGTGTCCCTTTATACCATCCATCATCACGTTTTTTATGTACATAAATTATATCACCTACTCGTAGTTCTAATTCAAATTCACTATTAGGTGGATATGGTACTATGCAACGAAATCTATATACTCGTTCACTGTGTAAACAAAATTATTGAGCCGCTTTGATTAATTATCATAATATAATAAATATTAGAGTTTAATACAATAGGACATTGACAAATATAATAAAAGATATTGTTCTTACCGTTCACGCGAAGGTTGTTGTTTCACTTGTTTACCTATACCAGTATCCAAAGAATTACTTTTACGATGATGATTACCAGCAACGGTTGTAGGCATTACTACTCCGCTTGTATCGCTCGATCTATTAAAAATAATGTTATATATAAAGCACAGAATTATGAGATACAAGCTCGAAAATTCCAGAGAAATTGACACATTCACGAGATGAGATTCAACGAGAACAAATGACTATAATACAACAAATAGTCTAGCATTGTCGAAAAGAACAAGTGATAAGAATAAAAGAATATATTGATAATGTAAATAAATATTTTCATTCTATTACATGTAACAATACTAAACTTGTCATTTTCATGAAATACTACTAACAAAGACATAAGTAAAAATACTTAGTGCATATTATCTTCTTGAGTGCATTTATAAAACACTTACCTGATTGAATTACACAATTAGCACACATAGTATATAATAAGTAGTCAACACCATGGAGCTCATGATCATATTATAATGCAAAACTGCCAAAAGCATGTACAGCTTATGTGACAGCTACATTGTATTTTTTTTTATTTATTTATATATTATAGAAAAAGCATATATAGAAATTTATTTTCTGTATGTATTCAGAAAGTCATTATAAGCTGATATTTACTTTAAACTTTATCTTTATTATAACAGCTTTTTAAAACTATTTTATAATTTTATGCATATTATAAATAAACATAAATATAATTTAATGAAAGTCGCATCGAAATTTGTATTTTGAAGTTTCTATTTAGAATTACTTTACAACGACTAACCTCTCGAAAACTGAGACCTGTAAAGAGGGTCTCTCCTTGAACTTTAGTCTCTGTGAGGACGTGACGTGCCCTTGCACAGAGCCTGGACACATGCGATGAACACTGTTCGAAGCATTTAATTCCTGTGTGGGTGCCACCTGTAGCAACTGACTTGGACAAGATCCCGATCTAATTTTTAATACAACCCCCCACCCCACAGATATATTAGAAACATATCAATGCGTGCAAAATATCATTTATTCTTATTGTCTCAAACTAATAAAATAAAAATTTATTTCTTTATTAAATGTATATTAATGAAGTGTGTATCACTGGAACAATAAAATTCCTATTCATTATGAAATTATGATACAAAATGTAATTTCATGTGTAGTGCTAAACTAATGTAAAAGATTGTTAATGAATTCTGCTGAAACAAAATATGCCAATACGAGCACACATACAGACAGTATTTATTTGACTTAAAGATGAGTACATTCACAATTGTACGTGCACAAAGGTATTATCAATAAAATTAAAAAAATGCATAGAGGAACATGCAGACTAAGTGTACTTAAAATTACTCTTTTTTTGTGAATAATAAAAAACTGAACCATATAACATATACAAGCACAAAGCTTTAGATTATAGAAAGTATACATAAAAGCTTACCTAACATGCATTGGATTCATGGCATTACCATCCTCAAATACAGGATTATCCATTGAATAAGTAGCTGGTGGAGGTGATTTAGATTTTTTTATGTTAGTTAGACGACGCATCAAAGAAACACATTTGTCTTTTTTTTCCTTTGACTGAAATTTGAAAAAAAAAAAAAAAAAAAAAAAAAAAAATGTATATTTCGATGGTACAATCAATAATAATTCAATATTATAGGAAAATTACCTTTTCACCAGTTTTATTTGAAGTTACAGATGTACTTGAAGTAGGAGCAGAGACACTTGCTGTATGTAAAGTATTATTTGGGCTTTTGCTTCTATCGGGTATAGTAGAAATAGCAGCAGTAGCAGTAGCATTTATGGCTGTACTGTTGTTATTGGTAATACTGCCAATAGCAGCTGTTGTTGATGTTGTTAAAGCAGGTTGTAATAATACTTGTTTACCTGGAGAAGCTATAATCATACAATTTTTCTTATAAATTTAGAAATATATATATACATATATACAACAATAAATAAAAATACATACGTAAATTTGAAGTCATCACTGCACTATGACTACGACCTAGCGGCGTTATAACAGAGGTTTGTTCATTGTGTCTGGGAGGACTATCCTCTTGAGTTATGCCTTGGCTTTGATTGAGTCGCGAAGACGATACAGGCGGAACTGGATTAATAGCACGAGGTGGCAATGCAGGCGGTGGCAATGTTCTTATATTGTAAGGTTGGGGTGCAGGCCCTTTGTTTTTAGTATAAGTAACAGTTAATCGCGATTCATTATTGCCCTGACCAGTTGTCAATGAAGAATTCTGATGTTGCGTAGTATTTGATGTACCTCTGCATAAGCCACGTTGGCATCTGCATAGTATATATATATATAAATATATATATGTATATACACATATATATATATATATATATATAAATAATAATAAAATGTAAATAATTTTAATTACTTATTTTAATTTTATATGTGTAATTTGAAAAAGTACTTACTTTGCTGGGGCGACATAATTTCCAGGGAAAACTCCACATTTTTGTGTACGATTGGATGTTCCTTTGAACCAACCATCTTGACAACGTTCTGTTACCATATAAATACCTCCTTTCCTTAACTCAAGCTCATCTGCTTTTTGTGGTTTATACGGATACAAAGCTACATAAGCAGCTGGTAAATGACTACCATTATTAGAGTTACTGGGTAAATTTTGTGATGATTGAGCAAGGACTAGATCACTGCTACCACTTCGTCTATGCCGAAAGCTCTGATCTGTACTATTACCTAATGCCTGATAAAAATTAACATTATATATTTATTATCAAAGTTTTCTTTCAAATAAAGAGACTGTTGAGTTCTCATAAAAAAAAACAAAAAAAAATATTTTACTTGTAAAGATGAGGATTCATTGGCAGAACTATTGTTTCCACTGTTAAGGCCACTGTCTATAGCTGGACTAAGTATTTCAGCACTATGTCGATGATGGGAATGTGCATGATGACCAGTATTCATAGCAGTAAAACTATGACGCTTGACATTGTGTCTATTTCCAACTGCTGAAGGAGAAGTAGCAGGACTACTAGGACTACTAGGAGCAGTACTAGAACTGCTGGAAGTACTCGAACTATTAGGTGTGTTTGGAGTAGTTGTAGTAGAACTACCTCCAGAAGATACAGTTGAACTAGAATCTGATACTGGTAATGTTGTAGTCTAAAAACAAAATATTAGGCAAATTTTAAGATGAATGTTAATTCTCTTTTTGGTCTAACAAAAAGTTTATCATATACCTGTGTTAACTGCGAATGAGGTTGGCTCGTTGTTTGAATGTTGCGCGAGTGATCAGTTGGTATTAAAGGAGTAGTTTCTTCATTGGTAGGAGTAGGTGGTGCTATTCGCGAAGGTCCTGGTTGTACACTATGCACAGACAATACTATTATAAGTATCTATTTGGTATACGTATATATGTTATTAAAGATGATAGTACTTACTTTGTTGACAACTTCATTAAAGCTCTAGCAACGCTATTAAGTTCTACAAAGGCTAATGGAAAAATGCCTATTCTATCTAAAAGTTTTCCTTCCGCCCAATTTTCATCTACCCTTCTAATAACGCTAATAACTTCTCCCTAGAAATAATTAATAAATATGTTATAGAACATTTTTATAAGATAGATCAATGGCTCTATCTCTATATGTACCTTATTAAAAGTAAGACAGCCATCTTCATCGTCAGTGGTCATTCTAAAATCATATAAAGCTTTACATTGTGGTACATGTGGTGGCAGTGGAGTCATCACCTGGAATATATTATCGATTAAAGATTCAATAAAAATGAAATTGTATTTCATTTTATTCTGAACTTTTCAATACCTGAACATAGGATAATGGAAAAACGCCATGACTAGTACCGCACTCTCCAAAATACCAATTATTATCAATTTTTTTACGAAGAACAACAATGTCACCTTTCTTAAAACTTAAATCACTAAAAGGAAAAATATATCAGTAAACTGTATGGGACGATACAATGTAGAAATCTTATTTTATCATAAATTTTATAATATTTACCCAGGTACTTTAGACACATAATCATATATGGCCCGGCCATATGCCTGATTGTGTAAGTGTACCTGCTTAGCTGCTGCATTAGCATGACGTACTACTTCGGTAGTGTGCGTAACAGATGTAATATTCGTGGTTACAATAGGAGCTGGAGCAACTTGATGACCACCAAATAGCCGCTGTGGGCCTGGATTATTGCGAGAAACAGTTTTTATATTCTTAGGTGCAGCATTGCGCATCCCTTCCAGAATACGCATAAGTAATACATTTGGTGGCAAGTCATCGACTTTAACATCGACCAGCACTCTGCACTCAGGGCATCGTAGTTCTCTGTGCGTACTCACAATTTCTTCTAAACATTTTTTACAGAAAGTGTGCTGACAAGGCAATACTTTACTAGAAGTATCCAATCGTTCTAAGCAGACTGAACATTCCAATAAATCGTTTAGCATACACTCATCCATTTTGTATTATTATTTAATAAAATGTGCGTTTATTTTGGCCCTTTTAATTTCTCCGGCTTGTATGTGCATCCGTCCTCTCAGTTTGCACACTCTCTCTTTTAAATCTTACCATGATTCGTCTCCCTCGTATTGACAAAAATTCCTTCACTTCGTCCGTTCTATCTTCATCGGAATGGCACTGCACACTATACCGTGCCGAAAAGTATGCAAAGTTTACGAACCGGATGTCGTCGTTCAAGAATTATTCAAAGCGGTTTCAGATATCTCTTTATATTTTTTCAATTGCCATCGAATTTATATAACAAGGAAATAGAAACAATATGATCTTACTCGCGTTTCCTTAACGTACTGTCACACAACTGCTGCTTTCATTACGAATATTGTCGCACATCGTTGCGCACAGTGCATCGATCAATCGCACTTTTCGATTACAATACACCGTAAAAATTTTATAATACATACCAATAAGAAAGTATTATTTTATGCGCGACAATCACGAAAATGATAGCAATTTTGCGAAGCTTAAGAATAAATCATAATTCTTCATTTTTGGTTGCTTTCCTTTTCTTTTTTCTTAACGGCCACTTACAAATACGCGGATATGTAGCTGGGTGCAGCATTGAAGATGCTTGCTTGCTTGCCTTTGAACGCACGTTATTCAGAAATGCCTGTGCCTCTGTTTATCATTATTCAACCAACTTGTTAATTGGACAACTTTGAACAGCTATACGATTATCATCATACCGAAATGTCTAGAATTAGTAACTTTTTGTATAAGATGTCTGTCATTTTTAAAATAATCAAATAACTCTTTAAATAGTTCCTTGATACATGTATGTAAAAATGAAAATCACTAATAGATGTTGCAGTTTACATGAAATAAAAGTATTCTTGGAAACTAGTTATAATCAACGGTGTCATTTGAAATGTACCAATCGGCAAACGTATCGTCTAAAGGTGGCCTTTGATTGGCTCTCATTTTAATCAACTTTTGCAAAAAATCACGAACTATTCGCGCTACTGCATGATATGTAAGTTTCTGATGGACACTGAAAAGAGAAAGAGAAAGGTAGATAGATAGATAGATAAATATGGGCGAGAGGAGAGCAAGAGAGAGAGAGAGAGAGAGAGAGAGAGAGAGAGCGCAAGTGAGAGAGGGGGGGGGGAGAGAGAGAGAGAGATAACAGAGTTTGAACGGATATGACGCAGAATACAAATAGTTCGATTGGTTAGTATCCTTAAATGTGAAATCCTAATGCATTTAATACGCGACTCGTTGATTTACTGATATTTCATACGATTAACTTGCAGACCATATATTAAGTTACTTCTTGATTTTTGAAATGTATCTAATAGAAAAATAATAAAAAGTAATGTGTCCATATATAGTATTCGTATTCACGCATGCGGTTTTCGTATGTGGGCTAGAATGACGTCATAGGCAAAAGAGAGAAAAAGAGAGACATATAAAGAGAGAGGAAGTAAGGATAATAAGTGGTAGGGGAAATTGATGTACACGTGTGCGCAAGTATATGTGCTCCCTGGTTCCCGTGGCCGTGGCATCGTACAGTTCGTAGAGTGGTGGAGTGTGTCAGTTGCTTGGGAAGTCTGCTCTTGTCGTGCATGTCTATGATTACAAGTGGTAAGATAACGCGAGTGATTTTACCGAAGTAAGGGTAGTGGATTTCGATTAAACGAAATTAATACGTACCACATGCACAACTAATTAAGATGCTCATCAAGGAATTGTAAGTCGACCATTTTTTATTCTATTGCATTACAATTTATATATGAGCGCGATGTGTAATTCCAAAGCCTAAATTTGAAACTAAAGTTTCGGATATGGTTACCGATCTTTAACGGTGTGTGATAATGGAGGGGAGAAGAGACATCTTCACCCTTTACGGCCTCTTAAGGGAAACTTTTCTATGAAAAGAGATAAATATCTTAGTTTTATTATCTAATCTCTTATTCAAAATTTCTGATAATATTGATCTGTTACGGACTTGCTGTTCGGACAAAATTTTCTACTTAATCGTACGTATTTGCACTTATGTATATGCTTCTATTCGATGAAGGAAGATCTTTGGTCTCAAGGCCAATTTCTTAAATTTTGTTATTTTCCCACTTTTTAACATAATAATAACACAATTTATTACGGTTTTGTTTCAGCCGTGTCACTCTACCTTTGACCGTGGAAGAAGTATGTATTTAAATCACTATAAGCTGTAATTATAATTGAGATGTTCTTCTATAATAATACTCTGCAGTTATCTTCAGTTGCAATTCATCTAATTATTATCTCTTGAACATTACTGGCATATTTTATTTGTTAAATTTAATTATGTAGTTTGGTCTGTCTATTAAGAAGACTATGATTAATTAATAATATGTAGTTGAAAGGATAGAGTTTTAGTAGGGGACAAGAAGAAAAAGAAAACGAAAAAAAGATACAGCATTGCTTTAATAAAAATTCTTTCAATTGCATAATCTAATTTTAAACAATAATTAAATTTTACATAACTTCTATCAACTTTATTTAATTTCTAGGTTTTATTGATTTTTTTATCCATTGTAATAATGAAAATTTATATTAATATTATTTTAACTTTTTTCATTTTCAACAGTACCAAGTTGCTCAATTGTATTCCGTGGCAGAAGCAAGTAAAAATAATACCGGCGGAGGAGAAGGTATAGAGGTTCTAAAAAATGAACCCTTTAAGGATTATCCTCTTCTCGGTGGAAAATATTCTGCGGGTCAATATACATATAAGATTTATCATTTAGCCAGTAAAGTGCCTGCTTTTATTCGTATCTTACTTCCAAAGAATTCTTTGGAAATTCATGAAGAAGCTTGGAATGCATATCCATATTGCAAAACTATTATAACTGTAAATATATATATATTTATATACATCTATATATGTGTGTGTGTGTGTGTATGATATAAGAAAATACTTTTTTATCTTATGGAAATTTTATTTTATTTTCTATCAATTTCTTCCGCAGAATCCGGGTTATATGAAGGATAACTTTATAATTATGATAGAATCTTTTCATATTGGAGACTGTGGAAATCAGCATAATGTAAGTACTATGATCACACGATAGTAATATTCTTTATGCATTATTTACTGTTTATATATATATATATATATATATAATTGGCAGGTTCATGAATTACCCTCTGATAAGCTTAAAATAAGAGAAGTAATACATATAGATATTGCAAATGATTCTATTGCAACTGCTGATTATAAAGAAGATGAAGATCCAACAAAGTTTAAATCACAGAAAACAGGACGAGGTCCTCTTGTAGGCAAAGATTGGATGAACAATATTCAACCTGTGATGACATGTTATAAGCTAGTTACTTGTGAATTTAAGTGGTTTGGGTTGCAAACACGCGTTGAAAGTTTTATTCAAAAAGCAGAGAGACGTCTGTTCACAAATTTTCATAGACAAGTTTTCTGCTGGATAGACCGTTGGTATGGATTGACAATGGAGGATATCAGAGCTATTGAAGATAATACTAAAGAAGAATTAGACAGGGTAAAGTGTTGTCTCTTTTGTAAATCGCATAACAATGAATACCCACGTTATATCAATGATTTTCTTTTTTTTTTTTTTTTTTTTTTTTTTTTTACAGCAAAGACATCAAGGTGAAGTACGTGGAATGCAAGCTGATGATTGAGGCTTCAAATGCCTCTGTCATAAATGGTTTAAATCAATTTCCTTATACATGTCATACATAGATACATGCGCATACCTATGGATGTATACCCAGACAAACCCTGCCATAGGCGATCCTGCAGGATCGGGACATTTTCCAGAACTTATATGTCTAGATTTAGTGTCTATTACAATTACTTACAATTTTAATTTATTTACATTTACAACCATTTTAGATAAATGTACCTACAGTCAAAGATTGTCATTAGAATATAACTGTTAACATGGAGAACTGATATAAATCGGTCCTATTTAAGTAATGCATAAACTATGAAAAAAAGAGAATTTGGTTTGTTTAAAACCAATATAGATAAAAAACAGTAATGATTAATAATTTAGTAGTTCGATAATAATATATAATGAAATTTGTCAACAAGCAATTAAAATTGCTTGATACAAAGTACATACAAGGGTAAATGTGATTAGATGTGAATTTAATTTATAGGCAGATGTTTAAAAGGGAGAAAAAAGAAATAAAAAAAGAAAAAGAAGATAATGATTTAGATCTTATCACGGTGAATATGATTTATGTATTTATATAATTAAATTGGATAGATGAGATACTTTTGCTCTTGTATTCTCAAGCTTACTGGCATATTGTGATGATGTTCTCCAGCATTCCTCAAGGCCTGCACAATGTATTATAATCAGGAAATTAAAGAAATCTATTTTGTTAGAATCACAATACGAATTTCACTAATAATATATTTCTCAGAATGTATACCAATGTTATAATAGATATGGTAGGTTACAAAAAGTGAGGCTCGTGCATTATGCTTTCCATTGAAAAGCAAAGTTGTCCCACATTCTTTATTTAGGACCAAATTGATAGATTTCTGAAACAAATTTGAATACAATAAACTGACATAAGTAATTCATTGTATGGAATTGTGGGATGTATATATTTTATGCAAAACAATAAGAAATTGAAAATATTAATATGACACACATCGAGAGGTTATTACTCTCCGTTTCAATGTTTATGACAGAGAGAGAGAGAGAGAGAGAGAGAGAGAGAGGGAGAGAGAGAGAGAGAAAGAGAGAGAGAGAGAGAGAGAGAGAGAGGAAAGGAAGAAAATTCTCTATTGTATATAAGCAAAACAAATAATAAGCAAAACAAATAATGAAATTCAAATTAAAATGTTTCTTTTGCATTCCAATGGATCTCTATAAAATTATATAAATTTCTTCAAAATAAGTTCTATATGCGCACTCTGAGAATAGTTTGTGCATAGTGAAAGTATTGATGAAAACTGCAGCAATTAAGTAAGGAAAATAGTATGAGGTGTCATTTGCACAAACTAAATATACAGTTTCAAACTTAGGCTAATGTGTAAGATAGACTTTGAAATTTGAGTTTATTTACAATAATAGTTTAAAGAAGGAACAGTATGTGTGTGCATATACATATATATATATATATATATATATATATGTATATATGTGTATATATATATATATATATATATCTACATCTATAATAAAAATCGGTATACATAAAATTGTTATAAATATTATATGCGCTAATAGTTGAATAAACAAATAATTAATTTACCTTTCGCTATAATATTGATTGCCAAGAAATGAGGTTTATGCTGCTCTATTGAAACTTTCACTGTATGTTTCAAACCTATAGTTTCTCCATTGAATTCCACTAATATAATAGATTATTTTTGTGGAATTGAACTATACTGTGCGTAATATGTACTACCTGTATTATAACATCCATTACTTAATATGTGTAGGTAAGCATTAGCTGTTCCTTACGGCAAGCAGAATAGAAATCGTTAATAGAAATTTCTATAATGTTGCCAAGAGTTAACCAGTAAAATACCAGTATATATGTGTAAATGTATGCTGTGCATTAGCACACATACATATATGCATGTATATTTGTGTCAAATATTTACATAGTCAAAAGCGAATAAAAGTAGAAGGCATGGTATGTGGAACATGTATTGTTTCTTTTCTTATATATCAAAATATGCCATATAAAAAATATATAAAAATATATAGCTTGTGCGTACAAATTACAATTTAACTGAAATTATATTCTTTTATAAGATTTCCAGCTATAACCAATTTTTGTATTTCTGAGGTTCCTTCATATATTTCTGTAATGCGCGCGTCTCTATAATATCGTTCTGCTGGCATATCAGTGACATAACCCATACCACCCAATATTTGTATACACTGATGTGCACAGAAAGTAGCAGCTTCAGATGCCGATAGTTTTGCCATAGCAGCTTCCTGTATATAATAATATCTTGCTATTTTATAGTTTCTTTTTTTATATAACTCTAATATAGCTTTATCATTTATGGAAAGAAATGATATATACCTTCGTATATGATTTACCAATATCTTTAAGGTGTGCAGCTCTCCATGTTAATAATCTGGAGCTTTCCAATTTTAAAGCCATATCTGCCAATTTTTGTTGAATGGTTTGTAATTTTGCAATGGGACTTCCAAATGCTTCTCTCTTTGCTGCATATTCTACAGCACAATCGAGAGATGCTTGGGCTATTCCAAGGGCTTGGCAGGCAATACCTATTCTTCCAGAATCTGAAAAGTATATGTAAATTCATGAGAACATTTAACGTTGGATAAACTAAAATGTGGATATACAGACCTAATGTCATCATTGCAATTTTAAAACCCATTCCTGGTTCTCCTAAAATATTTTCTTCTGGTATCTTGCAATCTTCAAATATCAAAGAACAAGTACTGCTACCTCTTATACCCAGCTTATTTTCTTTTTTACCTAGGGATAAACCACTTATGGGTTTATCCACTATAAAACTACTTATTCCTTTGTGTTTCTTTGATTTATCTGTGGTAGCAAATAAAATAATTGCTTCTGCTTCATATCCATTCGTTATCCATGATTTAGTTCCATTGATCTCATATTTATTTCCATTTTTCACTGCAGTGGTAGAAGCAGCACCTGCATCCGATCCATTACCAGGTTCGCTCAGAGCAAAGCAACCAACTTTTTGCCCATCTAAAAATGTTCTAATATATTTTTCTTTTTGCTCCTGTGTACCAAACTTTTCTATAGGTCCAAGATACAATGAATTATGTACACTCATTATTACTCCTGTACTGGCGCAACCTCTAGATATTTCTTCCATGGCAATTGCATATGCCAAATAATCTAAGCCAGTTCCACCTAAGCTTTCAGGAATTGCAATACTCATGAGACCAAGCTCGCCCATTTTTTTAATTTGTTCTTTTGGATAAAGATGTTCTTTATCTAATTTTACTGCAATGGGTTTCAGTTCACCTTCTGCAAAGTCCCTATAGATAGGAATGTCAACAAGAATATATAAATATTCTTTCAATCAAATATCTTTTTAATTAGTTTACATGCAATTTTATAATAAATGTATTACTGTATGATTATTTATCATGATAAATGTAAATATTACTTGATAAACTTCGTAAACATTAAATGATAATTAGAAACAAATAATGATAACCTGCAAGTTTTATATAACATCTGATGTGTCTCAGGTAAGGAAGAAATTGAAGCGATGCTTCGTGCAGTCGAATAATATGTTCGAAAAACATTGCAGCATTTTCCTGAAGGGAGAAAACGATGGTAAAAAGTCTATGTGATTTGATTGTCAGATTGTTTATATCATAAATATTATCAAAGCTCACCAATTAACCTCAAATTTTGCATTTTGTGAGTATTTATTAATATGTAACTTTAATAAAGTAGTTCGCACAATTATAATAATTAATAGGATTTCTAGAAATAATACAAGTTTATGTCAATGTCAAAATGTCAGTTATTGTAAAAATATATTTACATGGAAATAATAGGGTTAATATAAATGCAATAGAATGTAGTTAATTATTTGAAAATATCGATTTCATTGACACAAATGAAGCGTATCGTTATTTAAAATTAAATTAAAATAAGATGATTATATAAGAACACTCGCGTGGTTCGTTTAACGTTATTTATTCGTTTTTCCTTTCTTATGCGTACCCGAGTTGAAAGTCCAACTCGCCGAACAATTATTATTAGTGAATTGATTTTTCTTTTCTTTTTCTTTTTTTCTTTTTATTTTTACATGACACAATATTCAATATATAATTCATGCCACTACCTATAAACTGGTTTAACACGTGTATAGTCATTCAATTAGTCGTCATTAAAATATGACGTCGACGTTGGCTTAAATGGAATAAGTATATTTAGAATATTATAAAAGTATGGTGTAAGTAAATAAGCATATTATTACAAGTATTATACAACAATATTGGATATTTGCAAGAAATCAATTTTCATCTAATATACTTTTTATTATTGTAATTCGAATGTTTATTTAAAAAATGATATTATATTCATATTATTATTTCAATAATTACGATGAAAGCATCGTATGTATATAAAAAGTATGTGTGTGTGTGTTGAACGAAAAATCAAATTTGGCGCGATCTTGTACGATAGATCGATGTGAATTGAATGGGGAAAAAAAAAAAAAAAAAAAAAAAAAAAAAAAAAAAAAAAAAAAAAAAAAAAAAAAAAAAAAAAAAAAACAGAAAAAATATAATAAAAATAAAAGGAAATTAATTAATTTGATATCGTGTAAAATCTATTATTTGTGTTTACATTTCGAATGAGAGAAAAGTTGAGTGTTCTAGGATTGTGTGTAAAATAGAAGAATAAAAATAGATTTATTCAGGTCAACGCCTCTCTCGAGATCATTTTCGTCAGTGAGTTTCCTCTCTATGCTAGTTTCGTTGGATCGTGACACGATGATTGTTGACAGCCCCCTTTAGGAAGGAGCTTGTTGGATCTCGCGTGAAAGAAGTGCGATGTCAGTGACTTTGTTCTTTTAGTAAACGAAAATCTTCAAGATCGTTCTGCAATAGAAACTTTTCTAAGGGAAGAACATTAAAAGTTTACTTCGGTTTCGTTGAACGATTCCGATCGTTTATCATAGGAAGGTATTCGTGATAGTGTAAAAATGAGGTGAGTAAACTTCCCAAAAGCCACTGGCTTCTTGTTCGAACTTCTTTTACACGCCGCTTTTTTTCTCTCCTCTTCTGAATTTCGTTAAAAATTTTGCGATCACGCTTGGCACGACATTATTTTGTCGGTTGTATCAGGCGATGTGCCAATACAATTTAACGATATACGCGTCAAAATATACGGACTTGTGGCAAATGTGCGATAGTATATTATGTTGCTGAAGATGAGGGAGAGGCGGGAAGAGATAAAGGCGGTACGTTAGCTGTCATATAGAGACGCCATATTTTTTTGAATGACGTTTCATGTTTATCGTTGATTCTTTCTACGGTAGACACAAGTGTTTTCTTTCGACTCTTATTTTTCCATTGATATTCAATAAATTTAATTAAAATGACAGACGATAATTTTTTTTTTTTTCTTTTTTTTTTTTTCCATACAAGATCATACGATGTATATATTTTAACAAAAGAGATATGATTATTTTATTATTACATTACTATCAGCAGAATTTGATCATAAATATTTTGTTGTTGTTGTTTTTAGCGGAAGATCACAAATAACAGCAATGAATGGAAAAAGGCCATCTTCTATGCCTGTGAAGCATCAAACTGAAACTTTGGCTCAGCATTTCGACCTAATCAAATACATATGTGACTGTATGCACTTAAGATAATCTATCAATGTTCCTTTCTTTTTTTTTCCTTTTTTCCTCATTCTTATCAAAACAAACAAAATAATTATTTATTTTCTGTTTGTAGCTTGGAATTCCGTATCAAGAGAATTAGACATGTGTTATAATCAACCGCACTTAAATTCTTCGAATTACAGGAACGGTACTTCTGTTACATATTACCAAGAGCGCGAGCCAAATCCCCAACTTAAAGGTAAATAATTTTTCGTCTCCTTTTCTAAAGAACTATTGTACGTTTTAACGTAAAAACTGATCTTTATTTTTTCCTTGTAGATTTTGAGCCATTCGATCTTGAAGCCTGGTGGGGACAACGTGTAGTTCAAAGTATTACAAGAAATGCGAGTTCCTAGTGCCAGGCTGAACTTGTTGGTTATAATCGAACATTTTCGAACAGACATAAGAAACAGAAGAGATAATCTCAAAGTTGTAAAAATAACTTTTGTCTTCTCTAGGAACAATGCATCGTATACATTATATAAAAGAAAGAAGTAACGATGGTACACAAATATAGACACACATAAAGACACACGAACATATACACGAACACACAAGTATCCGTTTGAGCGACTTGTGAAACTTTTGATAATAAGAATGGCGGTAGGTAAATATTACGGGAAAACAAAGAGGAAAGGAGAATAGCATTATTTTATGCACATGCTATGAAACAACATTCCTCTCACCTTTGATCTTATTTTAATGCAATGTTATCTTTTACTTCGTCAGTTTAAGAAACACACGTATTATATAAAATTGAAATTTTTACCTTTTCCTAGTTCTAGCGTACGTTATCTTTGTAAGATTCAAGAGACGTAGTAATTAGGAAGATGTTGATGCATGACGAATTATTTATTTTATTTCTCAAAGAAAAATGTAAGTATAGGCACTAGTTTATTCTGACATTAAATTTTCTCTATTATTTAACGTGTTATATACACATATATATATATATATATGTGTGTATATATATAAATAACACGCATTTAAATAAATATGTATATAAATAAAAAATAATTCCGCGCGTTTTTTACATTTTTAAAGTAAGATTTATGTGGATAGAAAACTAACTTAATGCACAAAGCATTTAATGGATAATATAAACACGAGTGATAGAAACACGCGGATAGATAGTCTTCAACGTATACTTCTAAGAATTTAACACATACACATACACACACACACACACACGGATTTTCACACTAGTTGCATTTTACACTATTAAAGATTTTGCTCTTCTTGGCACTCACGGAAAAGAAAATATTTACGTTAAAATAAAAATAGGAAAAAGATTTTCTAAACTAATATTAATCATTCCAGAATGATTAATATTAATATAAAAGAAAAGAAATGCTATATGCGATTGAAATAGTAGACGTAAATTGCAGAACTATTTCTGCATAATTTTAAATACGTACACAAACGTACCCACGTGCATGCATGCATACATATATACATGTATGTATGACATGTATATGTTTATAATATGTACATCTATGCGTGTATAGTAATTGTATAAGATTAATTGGATAGCGTTTTTAATGACAAAACAAAAATAACGATTAGTAACCTTCTACAATGTGAGAGTTTTTTTTAATTGCCCAATCATCTAGTTATGTTCTTACCAAACTTTTCAACAGTATATATTATTTAGTCTGCAGCCAAACGTTCGATGCACTCAAAAAATTCATCGTTTCTCAAACATTTGGAATTTTTCCCAATCATAGATCGTGCATGATGTAACGTGTTATATTTTAAACGAGCTACGGTCTCTTCCAAACTTGATAAATTCCTTTCAATGGCACGTTTTTCGCTATTTAACATCTGTTTGATCGATGAAACTTTTCTTAAGAACAATGATATTGATTTTATGGAAGAATTATTATCGCGCGTTCAAGTACCTACCGTATAGCCAACATTTAATCGTAGAAAATTGCGTATTTCAGTGATCGAAGTTTGCGTATAATTATCACGCTTTCGAGTTAATACCGTCTGAGTGGCACAGTTAATGCCGGTACGCTTGATTTTAATGGACGTCGAAAGATTTTTCAAAAGTATTACGACTTTATCCGGGGAACTTTCCTGATATTTTTCCTCGCAATCTACAATTTCCAATTTTAAGTGCGCCACCTTTGTACCGGCCACAGGCGAATGTTTGATTTTCATTTGTCGATTGTTTGAGAATCCGATCACATATTCGTCATAAAAAATTCCATTTTTATGCGATTCGATGCAGAGCAATTTTTCATCAACGTCGTTGGACACGATGTCCTTACTATCACGATTATATCTCATTGGAAAAGGTTTCTCTTTGGATTCTTTCCTGTCGTTTATAATCGTCCGATCCTCTTCGAAATCATTTTTGAACGATGTATCGTTTACAACATTTTCTACCTCGTCGTTTCCTTTCGAGTTCGCTTCGTGCTCTGTCCATATTTCATTTCGATTCTCTTTTACGTTAGCGTTGTTATCGTTGACATTTAAATCCCTATAATTATGAGACTCTTCGATTTTGCTTTCTCTCTCATCGATGCTTTCCTTTAAATCTTCTTTCTCTTTTGAAACTTGATTGTCCGATCGAAATTGCGCCTACGATCACAAAAGCGTTTGGAATATTATATTTTGGAAAAAATGTATCGAATTTTTACCTTTCGCTTAAGACTCTTCACAATTTCTCGCAGTACTAAATTTTGAGACCTCAATTTATCCGTTTCGCTGTCGCACCCTTTGTCATTGGCTTTCCAAGTAAACTGTCTCAATTTCTTTATAGTTTCCGCGAAGTGTAGTCCGACTTTGGTCAAATTTTCCACGGCTGTGTGAGGAAGCTGAAAGGTACTTTCAAGAACATGTAAAATCGCCGATCGAACTCACCTTCCGCGGTAAGGCGACACAAGATTTTAACGTCGAGATCGAAGTGCTCCAAAGTTTCCAACAGATTTGCTAATTCGCGAGCTTTCGCTTCAAAGGATTCTTTTCGCGTCGCGTTTTCCTTCGTTTCCTCCTCAAGGCGACGTATCTAAAAGCAGTTTGCTCGATTATACTAAAATGCGGATTGGATGATTAACGACGTTTATGCGAAACGCGACGGAAAATAGATCCAAATAGATGTGTATCTATCGACGTAGTATATCGGAAAATGCATCGTCATCGGAAATTAAATGGAAATTACTCTTTCCGGTTTCCGTTCGATGGAATCGAACGAATCAACCGATCCGATCGGAGAGAATTCGTTATATTAGATTTCACAAATTAAATTTCACACCGAGAGTAGCATTTGGTTCGCCTAGATGGAAGATAGAAGATCTCGAGATTTTTCTATTGAGCAGGCAACGAAATAGTGCACATGGCAAAAAAGCTAAAGTAAGGAGGAAGGTACTTTGATCGTACAATTACTCGCATACGGTCCACTATTGTAATCGAAATTACATTCTCCATCTTTGAAATGGAATCTCGTATGAACTTTGTATCCATACCACGAAGAGATTTGGGAGTTACATTTACTTTGCGCTATCAAATATCTATTTCTTTTTCTTTGCTTGGATAGCAATTTGGCAGATTCAAAGATGTACCTTTTCTTTAGCTTTCTCGTAAAAATCGGATAATGTCTCGAGCTTTTTTTCCGTCTCTTCGTTTCGCATGCTTCTCGAAATGCTTTCCCGTTTCTTTTCAAGAGATTCCTCCACGATTTTGATCTCGCTTCTACAACGACGATGATACTTGGGTGATATTAAAAAAAGATTTCCCTAGACGTTTTTAGTCTAGATATTTTTAAAAATTACGAATAAATGTTTTGCGAGTAATTCAATCGAGCGATCGATCTCGAATGATAGCGCGAGCATTTCGTGTGCGAAATAACGAGACGGAGCCATTTACAATTATAGCAGCTCTCTCTCTATCTCTATCGCGTAATCTACTATCGTAGCGATGTCTCGTATTGCGGCATAAATTATTGCGGGCGTAATCGCGCGGACAAACGATCGCATTGCGCTCGGCTTAATCCTTCGTGTACTACATCGGAATGCGAAATGTCATCTCTCTCTCTCTCTCTCTCTCTATCTCTCTTTGGACGAGTCAACAAACTAAGGACCATCAACCATAAACACATATATTCTACGTACGAGTGCGTCTATTTGAATTTGCATCAACTCGCTTTCGATCGAACGGGTTCGTCGATGTATTCTCCTTCTTAACGTCGTTGTTGATCTATAGCTTTTTTCATTTCCCCTGTCCCCTTTTATGATAACGGAAGAGCGCATTATCAAACTCAATGGCGAGTTCGAGTTATTCGATCTAGTAGATAGATAGTTCGAATTTCTTCCTCGATAATTTTCTTCCCTTATCTTCTTGTGTCCCTTGCACGTCGCTATTTATCTGACCGTCCCAACGAAATTAATCACGCGTGTGTTCTATGCTCCGTTTTCTGACTGATGTCAAGCTAGATATTTATGACGATAAATACATCGCGTCTCAGGTTATAAAGATTTCATGTGTTTTATGTGCTTAAACACATGCGAATCCTTTGCGCTTTCGACCATCCAAATGGATGCTCCATATTGTACATTAATCGACTTAATATTTAAAAAATTTTTCAAGCTTTGTCCGATAATAATATTAACAATAATAATGATGAAAGGGAGGAGATGGTAAGCGTATTTTGCGAAAGAATTCCTTAGGAATTTCATTTATTTGGCCAATTCAAGCTTTATTAAGTACGGAGTTTATCTCTGAACGGACATTGAGCACGTTTCGAATGGAATTTATTTTACATGGAAACGCGAGTGCATAGAGAGACGCTTTTTCACAAGAGTTTGTTTCGCTTTGTTTTATATCACGAACGATTTCGTTTATTGGAACGTGGTTCTACCGCGACCCTCGATTCACGATTGATTTCGGCTGGAAGAAGATTATGACGTGGCCTCGGGGAAAAAATCGAGGAGAAAAAAGAAAAAAGAAAAAAATGGAGAAATGGAGGAAGAAAAATGGAAATTGCCCTTTGGACAAACAAACCTCGGAACGTTGAAAGATATTACCCGTTGTTGAATTTTTCAAACCGATATTCAATATTATACCGCGAATTGCACGTGCCGATCGAATATACCAGCAATTGAATTTCTCACGGATTCCTTTTACTACAGAAATTCGAGATACTATCCGCTCGTACGAACAACCAACTAACCAATTGGAGGATGAGAAAGGATGAGGGAATGCATGCTCGATCCAGCTCGACTAATCAAGATTAATGGGAATCGAGGTGGATCGACGTACTTCCGCCGATTCGTCCGTACCTTTTCTCCGCGACTCTCCGTCGCCGTATGGATGTATGCACAATATGATGATGAGTAGTCACATATGTTATACGATTCGTTAATAATTAATCAATCCACTCCGTTTTCGTTTAACTATATGTCAAAAATGGTGTCCGAGTTTTATCTGGGCGCTATCAAACTCTCGATCGATCTCTCGATCTTTCTTCTCGATCAAATGCGCAAGATCTCTTTTTAAAATAACGATTTTCGTTTACCTCATCCGCTCCGCTCTCTTTCGTTCACGCATCGCCGTGCTTTTCCAAAGATCCCTCTCGTTTTCCGTCTCTTTCAACCTTATTCTCATTTCCGTGACCTCTCGCATGCATTCCTCGGCGAATCTTTGAATCTCTGAAGATTAATCGACGATTTCTTTTCTTCTTACTCTTCGATGGGTATATATTGCGGGTATATACGTACGATGTCTCGATATCGAACGAAAAAATATAGTACGTGTTTGTGCATTCGTATATTGTGTATTCGCTCGATTCGACCAACAGATCGATTTGATTGCGCTATCAGGTCCAATTTCGTAAACCATGCGAATTGGTTATTATTCCGGACGGTATGCTATCGAAATTACTTCCGATTGCTCCTCGAAGCAACGGAGGTTAACGCTCATTACGTTATTATTTAATGCGAAGATTGTGTCCTACCTTGATTTTCGTGATTCAGACGATCGAACCTTTGCGCCTCTCGATGATTCTGCGATCGTAGTTTCATCGCGAAAGCCTGCTGTAATTGGATGAACTTTGCATTTACCTCTTCGAGCTTCCTACGCAATTGCAGTGATTCCTTATGCTCCTTCAAACGATACATTTAAAAAATCGAACTTTTCGATTCGACTTCGCGTTATGTGCCTCTTTCTCGTCGAAAAGAAAAAAAATATTCACTCCGAATTCGGTCATTCTCTGTCAAGGAGTCGACGTGTAACAACACTGTTTCCCAACAAAATCATTCTCCTCCTTTGCCCCGTAAACAAACATGACGTAACCTTCGAGCAGAACTTTCCGATTCGCTTGATGCCACAGATCGTACGCGAATGGCTTTTCTCCCTTCTTCTCTCTTTCTATTTATTCTCTGACAAGCAGTTTTCCCTGGAAGTTGACCGCGATAGAAATTAATCGATCAAAAATAAATCGCGTCTTTTCCGTTCGACTTTTTCGATCTATCGCGCTAAGCTCTAATTCACTCGTGGATTTTAATTATTTAAATAAGTACGCGCTCGAATTTCGCGTCGAACGAACAAGTCGTATCGGAACTCTTTGTTTTCTTTTTTTTTCTTTTTACTCTTACAGTATCATTTTCCCTTTTATTAAATCGATATACCATTGAATATATTATTATAGATCGCATAACAATCGATTAGAAAAATGTAAATGACGTGGCCGTTTGACATGCGAAATATGATAAATAACTCGGTCAGTCTCGTCGAGCTCCACACGAATATATCGCATCGCGTAACGCTTTTTGCTAGAGCATGCTGCAGCCAAAGGGTTAAATATCTTTGTGCATGTACAGAGAATGTGGACCTCCTCCTCCTCCTCCCTCCTCGTTCTCTCTGTTCGTGATACCTACGTGTCGCATGGAAAAAAAAGGGAAAATAATATGGGAAGAATAAAGGATCTTTCCTGTTTCGCACTAATGATCCCACCATTCTCATTTTTCACGATGGAAGCGAAATACGAAGGGGATAACTCTGGAGGGACATCGCGCTGTCCGTTGAACATCCTGGATGTTATAGCCATGTCCTATATCTCGATAACAACAATGTCAGACAAAAATAAACGTACGAGAATCCGCTTCTTGTCGTCGCGTCTACTTTATGTCACGACATTTCCAATGATTTTCGCGAAAAGAGAGAAGGTGAAAGATTGAAAGCCATTGATAGATTCGCTTCGACTAATCATCAGATATGATTGATCATCATCGGATCGTTATTCATGCCGCTCGATAAAATCCAAGATTATTGTTTTTACGCTCTTACTGTTGGCATTGTTAATCGCATTTATTTTTACGTTTCCGTTTTATTTCGACGGAAATCCCCCGAAAGATTTATCTTTTATCCCCGAGTTTCTTTATTAATCCGCTAAATCGTCCTCATTGTTCGCGATTCGGTTGATCTTTCCTAACGAAAACGACGAGGAGCGAGGATATGAACTCGATTAAAAGTTTCAAGACTGATTTCAAGAGCAAAATATGCTTGCATAAAGTTACGAGGGTTTGGACTATCGTGAAAAAACTTTTGGTCACTGGCGGACCGAGAAAGAGAAAGAGAAAGAAGAAGAAGAAGAAGAAGAAGATCGTTCTCCTTTATTATTTCTTTTTCTTTCTGTTTTTGTTTTCTTTTTCGTTCCTCTCCTTCGGGCAAAAAGATTGTCAAAAGAAATACGCTAAAGTTTCAACGTCAGAAGGACCCCTATCTTGACACAGAATCTACTCGCTATTGCGTTCTTTCCAATCTCGATCCTGTCGAACTTTAATGAGGTTCCTAGCTGTTGGATGATGGTACTTTTCTCATGGTATGTTTTCGCTGTAACGCTGACATGTAATTCGCTTGCTCGTATCTCTTCGGCACGTACTTGTCGGGAATAGCAACAGGTATGGGAAGAAAATTTTTAAGTAAAAACGTTGATGGGGAGGATAGCCGTCTTCTTATTTCCTGTGCTTCCTCTTCGATTTATACCAGTGGAAAGAAAGAAGAAGATAGCTTTTGGCGTGCGACTCGAGGCGAGGCAAGAGCCTGCGTCGAATAGCGATTGCATAACATACTTTCGATGGAGATGCCTAAAACGAGGAAATGGAAGAGAAAGAAGCCGATGCTATTTGAAAAATCGGAAGAAATTGGTGATATAAAATAGATGAAAATAGATAAGGTTACTTGATAAGTCGAGTCAAGGATGAACTTATAGATTCGAATTTTAACGAGACCTTACGCGGGACAAAAGAGATAGAGGAGAGAATCGAAGAGATTGGTCGAGTGAAAGGACCTTCGACGATATTGACCTACACGTAGAAATGCAACAGGTTCGTCTGTTTTTTTTTTTTCTTTTTTCTTTTTTTTTTTTTTCCAAAGAGCGTGGGCATACTTCTCCCCGAAGCGGACGACTGTGCTGAAAGACGGTACATAGAGGCACGTCCATACGCGCTAATTTCTTACTTTTCCAATTTTTGTTTATAATTATATTTTGGCGGCGAGGGTAAAAAGAGGATCGCGAGGTAAATGATAAGAAAGAGTTTCGATATCTTTCGGCATTAAATGAACGCGTAGAAGTCGATCTGCGGTGAGACATCGAGTAGATGGGAAAGGAATCGTCGATGGGAATTATTCGAGTGGCTAATCGATCTGGCTTCGTCGTGGAACAGACAACATTCCATGTAATTCCGTGTTGCCCGAAGGATATGCTATTCGAATTCGCGGAGGAGTCGGAAGCAACGCGTAGAACGTCACTTGAATCATGACTCTTCGGAGGTATTAAGTACCATTGTTCGATGACGCTTGAGAATTCGTGCGGGGAAATATCTCGGTGTTTCTCTCTGCGTCACCTTTGACACGAATATTAAACGTCTTTATTCTTTAATGGCGATTTGACGTTTAAACGAGAGGTCGACAATTTTCGGATCGGCACGGCGAAATAAATACAAATATTTATCACATCGCGTATCATCGGCGTCATTCATCGTCAAACAGGATAGAAATAAATTTTACAACGTGTCCCAAACAAAATGACCCAAACCAAATGATCTATTCTTTCGTGTTTTATCATCGAATCGTCGAATGTCGTGCGATGCGATTTCCTCTCATTTTCTAGGACAATATTCCATTACCATAATTGTATTAAGTTTTATCTTATCACGAATAGACGAGGGTGAATCATGGTTCATTGTTAATTATCATCTCATTTCACGAGATATTTATGCGTGAGAAGCGTTGCACGGGCATATTCGTTTTGTATTTTCCTAGTAGATCGAGTTTAACGAAGACATGGAAATGATGAACTTTTGACTGGATAGTCCGACGCTCATCGATGTAAAACGATCTCTTAAACGCATACGCTCAAATTCGATCTATAAATCCATCGCAAACACCGATAGAAACGGAACGCATCAACGTATTTCCTACAGCCGCAATTATTTCGAATAGAAGGAAAGGCAGGACGAGAGGGTATGGGAGGAAGCTTATTACGCCAATCGTGGTGCTGTGAGGTATTTAATTAGCATCGGTTATCTATCAACCGATCATCGAAAATCTCTCGTCGAATTAACGGTAGCGCGCTGCGTATGTGCGTTTTGTATTATTTGTAGAGAATTCATTAAAACTTGTATATCGTCTATAAGTAACTTGATTTTAGATCGAAAAAATAGGTATCGTTATTTCATTAAAATATCGATTAACAAACACGCCGAATAGGATAACTTTAATATCAATCAATTTATCGAGTTATTTCTATCGATGCACGATCAAGCGAGCGCATAGAGATTCGCGGAACTCCTTGTTCTTTTTTTCTATTTTGTCACTCTTCATCGCTTCATCATTACACGTGTGATTTCACCCGGAAGTTTCATTAAAATTACGCTTTCGTGTGAATATCACTATTTTAATCGCATGAAAGTATTCTTGGCCGAGAGAGAGAGAGAGAAAGGAAAATGTGGAATGTAAGATCGTTTCTATGGGGAAGGGCAAATCCCTTAATTTATAACGGTAGCCAAGGGGGAAAAAAACTTGTGGGGAATAAAAGGTTCAAGATAAAGGAAGAAAGAGGAAAGTAGAAAAAAAAAGAAAAGCGTCACACGATCGGACATCGAAGAAGGAGGTGTAGTACCCCGAAGGTGTTAGCTCGAGCGAGTTTCGAGGTGAAACGCGTGCGCGAGTGGTTTTAATCGGGGGCGGAGGGAAGGGTGGGAAGCGAGGGTGGTAGCGGAGGCGCGGTCACGGGGCAGAGAACAGTTGCTCCCCAGTTGGCTTTGGTACGCGTTCCGCGGCTGGGCTCCTGTATCTCGATTTTTCCCTCGTCTCGTTTTGGATCTTTCCTCGAAGTCTTTCTTTTCCTGTCGTGTCGCGACAAGACATCGTCCTCGTCCTTCATCTCTACGTCAAGCAAAGAAAAGAAATAATAGAAGAACAAGAACGGTCCGGGGCAACAACGAAACAGAACAAGGAGCATAATTTCAAGAAAGATTCTCACCGTCGGTGAGATGCGACACCAAGGAATGCGGCAGTCTTTTATGGTAAACCTATCTTCTTCTTTTTTCCTTTGTTTTCTTTTTTTCTTCTTCCTCTTCGTCTTTGTCAATTTTCGATCGACGAGCCCTTTTGTTTGTTTTTCTTTAATGTTTCCTTTTATCTCAGTTTATTCTTTAGTTCCTCTGCAAAAGTGACGAATCACGGACGAATTCTACGACTCGTTGCGTACTAAAAAGAGAGGAGGAGGAGATCGATCGATCGCGATCGCGCCACGGCAGACTATACACTTTCCTTGTTTCTTTTTATTTCTCGCGAACATTCGACATTTCTCGTCGAGACATCGAGACGTCGAGACAGCGATTGAGTATCGATTCTCATTTCGCTTATAACAGAAACGTCGTATATAAACGCACGTCGACTCGTTCATATAGTGAAAAAGCAAGGAACACGGGGAAGTATGTATCAAATCATTATTTATATTATTTCTCTGCGCAAGTTACTATAACAGAATCTTAGGAAAAGGGAGAGCATCAAGACGATGCACGTAAAATACTGATCAATTTCTTCTCGCAAGTTAAATTGGTCGTTTATTAAATGCGAAAGAATACGAGTAGCAAGTATATTTATCTTTTTAAAATTAACCCGCGTTATTCTTCCAGACAATATTATCTCGAATAAGAATGAAAAAAGTACTTTTTTCTTTGCACTTTGTACTTTTATCAACGATGAGTCTCCGCTAAATCTCTCTATTTCTCTTTCTCTATCTCTCTTTCTCGATATTAAGCTCCAATGGCAGGCAAAGACTTGGCTTTACTTCGACCATGCTGGACAATTTGTTGTTCGGTTCTGAAGTTAAATCGCGTAAATTCTCAAATGGCAGCTATTAAACCGATTCTCGATTTGGGTCGTAACGTGATCGAGCTAGTACTTTTACTCTTTAAATCATGATCCTCTTTTGCTATTTGCACCTTTAATAAAATTCATTTCTCTCTCTCTCTCTCTCTCTCCCTCTCCCTTTCTCTGTGTATCTGTTTCTCTTTACGTTCGACATTTCCACCTACATACATATATACATATATACATATATATATATATATATATATATATATACACATATCGACGTCTCCTCGCATGATGAATGGCGCGTCAATGTCACAAATCGACTACGCCGTCGAACGTGACAGATCCGATAGGTTTCGAGTTCATAAAGAGATTATTACCCGATACTCTAGTATAAGGTTGTTTAGATGTCTTTATAATTTTTGTTCGTTTAGTTATATAAAGTCGGAGGCAATAGGATGGAAGCGATAAAATCGATTCGCCCGATCAGTCGATTTTCTCTTGTGATTCTACAAGATCCTTCTTGTAGATGGAAAGGGTGAAACTTCGTCCTGGATAAACAGGGAAAAGAATGATGGGAATACAACGATACGGAGGAACGTTAATAGCCCGCATCTACGTTCAAAGATATTTTCGGTATTTCTGTGTTCTTTTCCGTTGATCCGCAGTAGACACGACCCACTGCCGAGTTTGGTGCTGGTATCATAGCGATAGCCATTAACAGTGTTTTCCTGTTCGTTGCGTTAAAGCCACGTAAGCTAGAGCTTGTGGTCACGTGTTACCTCCATTTTACTTCGAATTTTATCTTTCTTTTGTAACGTAAACATTTACTTAAAGCCTTGACACGATCTTTTTGTTTCTTTCCTTCGCATCGCCTTTATTTTAGCTTTGTCACGCAAACGAAGCTAAAGGCTCTAAAGAGAATATGATTAATTATATTTTCAAAGTTTAGTTTAGTTATAGCCGTTCGTCGAATACAAAGGAGAGAAATGGGAAGTCGAGTAAACATCACGAGTGACATTGCTGTTAATCGCGTGAACGTCAAGTGAACTTAGGAAAGATGGGCGGCATTTAAAGTACTTGTACCGTTTCTTCCTTCTATCCTACTACCTTTCAGTTTCTAGTTTCGGTAATAATGAAATTTAATACCACCTTAATATCGTCGAGGGAATTGACAATGATTGAATTAAGCGGCGCGAGGTACCGCCATTTCTTTGACACTTGGATCGTTTCTGCATCGTTCGAAGAGGAGGATTCCGAAAGGGATTCATTAACGAATTTTCCACTTTCCATAAAATAGCGCATTTCTTTGGGCCGAATTGGCACGTACCTTTTTGCCGCGAAAATATCGGAATTTGAGCGGCAAAGGAAAGGGGTCACGCTTATCGGGTCATCGTTTTATCGCATCTCGTTCGCACTTTTAATCCAAAGAGTCGCGACTCCGCCGTACTTGCCATTTTCAGGATAAATTTGGACAAAGGCCACGTGTCGCCATTTTTAAAAAAGTATTTCCGAATTGCTTAGAACGACTCATCGTTCATCAACGGAACTGGGTCGACACGTGCTTGGAATTCGATTATTTCGTGTTTAGCGTTCGAGTTATTCTTTTCCGCGAAAGAAGAAACGCGTACCTATATCTTTATACGTAGATATATATATATATATATATATATATATATATATATATATATATAGATAGATATATAGAAGATAAAAATATCCCTTTTAAAATCGTAGTTAGAACTAGAAAATCCATTAGGATCATCTTACTTACGGAATAGGAAAAGAGTGAACAAACAGAAACGTGTTACGGCCATCTCATAGGACGATATAGCGCGTTGAATAATTCATATGTTATTCGCGCTCCATAGATCATTCATAGGAACGCGCGCATTTTATAAACTCGTGAAACTTCTCAAGCGGATTCACGTATCGGGGCATGGTCGAGAGACTTTTCAATTATAGATTTTACAACCATCTTCCTTCCTCCGGGCAAGTATCTAACTAGTTATCAACATTGTATTAAGTTGGACAAAGTTTTCAATAGTTCCGTACCTACGCCGGACAGTTATTTCCTCTTTTCTTTTTATTTACTTTTTTTTCGTATACTTTTTCTGGAAAAAAAAAACTTTTTCAAAAGATTCGAAATCACGTTAACCATCGATCTATCGAGCTTCTTTCTATGCATCTTTTTCGATTACATACAATATTTTCTTGTTTCTAGTCGTTAGTCAAGAAAAATTTCGTCTCGTTTTTCTTTTGAAAATTATAGCGACAAAAAATATTTTCTCCGTGAAGATTTTTGCGGGAGCGCGTATTTGATGTCAGAAATGGAAGCATTTATGAGAATACGATGCGAGGCGATCTACAAAATTCTTTTAGTTTCGGTGTCTAGGAAGAAAATAAATTTAGTTGCTTCTCAACAACGAGTTCAGTGCGAACGCGTGTAAAATGCAATAATTTAATGAACGTAATGCATCATGTTATACCGGTTGCTCTTCTACGAATGTTCGGTTTACGTCTTACTATCACGATAGTACGAGCCGCTGTACTCTAAATTGCTCTCTTTTTTCATAGTCGATTAATTGTCAAGCTAGTTTAACGACGTTACGATATTTCTCTTTTTATCTGTATAATGAAAAAGAGCGAATGGATGGACGGAGCGTGCCTAATGAAAGTTTCAACCTCGTTAATTTTCATTCCTCTTTTTTTGAACGGCATCAATCAATTATGAGTGATACACGCGACGATATGTATACGGAAAACGCGTAGAAAAGAGCGTAAAAAAGCGCGTTTACGTTTATCAATTTTTGTCCTATTCCACTTTTCCTTTCTAACGCTTCCTGGTTTTTGCTTCTAAGAAGATACTTGCGCGAGTAGAAGAGTGACTCCGTCGGGAGCATATTTTCCTTTCGTCTCATCCTCTATCTTCTTATATTTTTTTCTCGTTCTTGTTTCATCACCGTGGACGTCGATCGTCTTTCGGAGTATACTATTTTCTGAACTTTACTTTGTAAATAAACAAAAAAAAAAAAAAAAAGAAATTGAATCCTTGTTATTCGATATCTCGAAAGCAATACCCTTAATTTAATTTCCATCTACGAATATACCAATTTGCAGGGCTACGATATCACCAACTAATATCTTAAACTCTTAAAGATATCGTAAAATGTTCAAGAAAATAAATCTATTTTGCAATGATCTTAAGCTTTTCTCGAAGAGAATTAATTAATTTCTTTGCGACCATCGAAGAAGACTGATACGACGAGAGATTTCTAAGATTCTTATCCTATCTTTCTCTTCAGAATGCAGTTTCAACTTTTACGACGATGAACCTTTCGGAAATAACTCTTAATTCCTCTTTCTAAATTCGTGACATCTTAAAGATATCCTTAAGTACGTTGTGCTCCTTATCTTCGAACGGAACAACTAGTGTAACGGAAGATGAAGGAAGGTGAATATCTAATGATACTTGACGCGATCGCATCGTTAGTGATATATTCTCCTGATTTACATAATAAATAGCTCGTACAATGTCGATAATGCGACCCCTCTAGATTCGAGAATGTCCGTAGGATTATTTCAGTCGTATTTGCTTCTTCAGACGTACAAATATTTTCGCGCTTATCGTCGAGAGGATATCGCTCTTCGTTACGAAGCGATATAATTGTAGAAATTTGTATAAGCGGATTGAAGAATAATTAGAAAGCAATTATTTCATTTGGAACGATTCTACAGTAAGCAATTTTCAAGTCACCGAATGGGTTCGTTTCGATTTGGTTTATGAATCGTTTGATAATTAGAACGAGTACGAGAGGAACGTAGGGCCAATTTCGTCGAAAGACCGTTTTTTACAGTTCGTTCGTTAGATACGGTTGCTGGATGGTCTTTTACGCTCGCTATAAACTTGCGTTAAATTTACTTTATTTCATTGAATTTCGCGCGTTATCGACAATAATGAATGGAAATAAATAATAATGCAATCGTAGAATACCCAGAATATTCATAATTATCGATTCAAGAGATTCATGGGAACAAGAGAGAGAGAGAGAGAGAGAGAGGAGAGAAGACGATATCGCTGAATAGTCGAAAATAGGACACCACAGGAATGTCAAGTTGTGCGTGTTTTTCACTTTCCGAGGGAAAAAAGAACGTAGCAGGCAAGAAGTAAAAACATGTGGAGTTTTTCCCTCTTATATGCATTTATGTATGTGTGCACATACATACATACGTACAGGCAAAGTTTTATGGGTTTTTTCTTAAACATGCATTAGATTGCTCGGATCTAATGCTCTCTCTTTCTTCACTACTTTTTCGTATCAACGTCATTAAATTTTTTCCGAGTAAATATTTTTGTATATTGATAAAATACTCTTACGAGATTCCACGAAACGAAGACGGAATCGAGGTGTTCGATTACCCGTTGCATTGACCCGGGATACAAATTATCTTCATTGCTAATAGCGGATTCAACGATAGTCGTTATCTCTTTTATCTAACAAATTCGTTTATCTTCATGAGAGAACATCGAGAGATAATAAAAGATCTTGCACAATGTGTATTCGGAAAAAAGGAAAAAAAAAAAAAGAGAACGAGAAAACACGCGCGTTTCGTGCTTCAAACGCGAGTTTACTTTGATTGTATTCTTATTCTCTTGTGGAATGCAATTTCGGCAAACCAGTCAAAAATGTCGCAGATCGATTTTAAGATTTTTCTTTGGGAAAACGATTCGATCGCAGTACTCCGGTTACCGGTGAGGAAAAATAGCCGATAGGACGACATGTAACCTCGTCGAAACCCGACAACCTGGAATACAATCGTTTTCGATATATTCACCGGTAAAATTGCATCCACTACGAAGTTATTTTTACGGTGAGTTTAAAGCGATTTCCATTCGGCACTCGAATCGTTTCTTGACTCTTCCAATTTTCACGTTCTACCGAAATGAAAATCTTCTTTTCTATCTTTGATATTTGCCTTCGACGACGTAGATATGTACATGCCGTCTCTCGCACCTGTCGCGAACAAAATCACCCGTTTTTCTTTGTTTCTCTTTCGATTCGGAAAAACTAATCCGCGGCCGTATTTCCGAACTTTTCTTACTTCCTCGGACAAGGTTAGATATATATGGTCACGCGATCGAGCTGAAAATCTCCTTAACGCGGCACATTTGATATAATATAGAGGAAATTCTTTCTAGAACGCGATGACACATGTTCTTAACGTCGAAGAACATCTGGGAGAAACGGCGATAAAAATTTTTTGAATAATTTTCATCTTCGGCTTCACGTACCTTGATATCTCACGTCGCAATCGCGGTACACCGGTATAACGCATTTTCGCGAGCACACATAGGACGTTCTCCAAGGTATACATACCACGAGAATAAATTTGTTCAAACTTTCTGACGGTTTACGGAACCAACATGCAGTTTCTTTTATCGATTGATCGGAAGCGATAAAGTCGATTACGTTAACGTTTACCTACTTATTTCCCTTTCCATTGGTGTAAATAAAATTGGCTCGGTATTTAATCATTGACGATATCAACAGAAAGATTTTCTCTTATTTTATCGGGTGACGATAATCGATTCGAAAAACTCTTCGATCGTTTTCGTTTCATTCCACGATGACTATTGCATTTTCGCGCGCAAGGGAATAAAAATAAAAGTGCACCCGACAGAGACGAACAGAGAGGGAGAGAGAGAAAGAGAGAGAGAATGCTTCGAGTCAATATCCAGAACATATTCGTTAATATCGGAGAATCGTAGATTCTTAGAGAAACTACATAGATACACTTTGGTTCGCAATGTAGGTATATTTGGTTTATGCGAAATCGCATTTGGTTGGCTTACGCGATAAATTGGTGCACATTAGTTGAATAGAGTAATTAGTACTTGATAGATTAATACTGGTAACAAGAAGGTGTCAGGGATGTCATCACCAAACGAGATTATCTTAGAAATCGATCGAGGAAATGTGAGATAATTGTTATGGAAATCTATTCGATCGTAGATGTTCGGAATCGAATAAAGGGATCTCTTAAATGGAACTACCACGAAGACATGGGAGAATCTGTGAAAATACTCGGTGAAAATGTATTGGCGCGAATTAATGACGCGATGGTCGACTAATCGCGCCGAGGGAAAATGTTCGACAGGGTTCTATCAAGGCCCAAATATCGATATTCGATGTTACCATCGATATACGACGCGCGCGTGTCTTCTGGCATTCACCTGTAAACAATGAGACGGCGATGAATACGGCGATAACATTGCCAATCAATGCGCTTTTCATCGGGCATTTAACTAGCGGATCTGTAAAACCCCTATTGACGTTTACATGATAAAAATTAATCTTCTCTTTCGATCGACTCGCAATAGAAACCGACGCGACTAGCCTATCGCCAAAGTGGAAATTCATTAACACGATGGATGGACGTTCGTTTTCCGAGGATCGTTCAAACTTACGTACGCTTTCGTATTGAACATTCGTCGCGACTCTTGCAATTTGCAATTAAAGTTTTGCAATTTTCTGGATTTATCGCGAAACTTGTACGAAAAATTCATCGCGTCGAAAAGGCAGAATCATCTCGGATAGATAATTCTCTTTACATTCCCTCTTACTCCTCTCATTTTCTCTTTATTTCTTATTCATTTTCTTACTGGCTAAGTCGCCCATTCTTCTTGTCTTTCGGTTTAAGGCTCGTGCCTTAATGCTCAAGAGCTGAACTGATTAATGGAATCTCCCCTTGTTTCAGGTGTTGTCGTTGTTTACCTTAGTTTCGCTAATCAAGTACAAACTTCTTTTGACACGCGATTTGAATTTCTAAACCAAATAAGTAGGTAATATATTTTTTATTTTCAACTTTCACATCGCGTTTTACACTTGCAAATCTTTATTGCGTTTGAAAACTTTCCTGGATACTCATGTTGAAGTCTCTCTCTCTCTCTCTCTCTCTCTCAAGATATGGGTAATTGTAACTAAAAATGCCTTAGGTATATCGTTGACGGAATATGGAGAGCGAGAGTTAGGAATACACTTGCAAGAGTTTCTTCAATGGATATGTACAGTGTATCTGTACGTGGGTGTATATCAAGACCACGCCCTCATTCGTCTTCGAGAACGGAAACGACGCATCGAGTTTCGAATAAATTCTCAACTAGACGAAAGGTGCTCCTGTGCGCGATCGAGTGCACTTTCAAGAGACGATGCGACTCCGACCTTACTACATTAATGTTCGTTACGTTAATGTTGTTACAACCGGACAGGAAAATCCGGAAATAGAGATGGAAAACTTGATTGAATCCTTTCAAAGAGGCAAAATTCTGATCCTAAATTGCAGAATACATGATCAAAGAGTCAACTCGTTTGCTAAATGAGACAAAAAATAAACGAGAAAGAAAATTAAAACAAAAAAGGGGAAAAGAAATCCTTGATTTTAAATCGATACATTGATTGATAAACGAAATCAGTGGAAGAGCGTACCAATCGTTTAGAAAATCTATCAAACTCGGTAGATTTAGCTTGGCGCATTAGTTCATTTAAATAATGTTTTATCCGCCTCCCCCCCCCCTCTCTCTCTCTCTCCCTCTGTCTCTCAACTATTCTCTCTCGTCCAATTGTTTCTCCAGTCATCCTGATCCATTTAATAGAATCAAACGAAAATTAAATTTACGAGTAAACATTGCGATGGAAAACCCAATTTTCTACGTTCATCCTAGTATAATGAGTTAGATGCGCCTGTAAGTAAATAAATCATCGAAATTGAAATAAAGATGTTCTTATTTACGCGTATCTTTTCGATCGAAAGAGAACTTTTAACTCTTCGAGCAATGTTGCAAACAGTTATATGTCTTTTGTCGATTCTCGATGTAATATACCTTTGACACTGTGTCAGGATGCTCAATATGTTATAACGCTGCTCGACTTCCTTCCCTTAGTTCTCTTACTCTAAAATGAATCTTTTCAAGTTTACTTCTCCCTCCATTTTCTACTTTGGAAATCCTCAATGAAATCTATAGCGTAACGACGTAGACAGAGAAAAAGGAAGTTGGTTATTTTTCTTCTTTCTTCCTTTCATTGTACTTCTCAAGGAGTAAAAACACCGCTCGCAAGCAGGAAAAAGCAAACGCGAGGATGTATTGAAGAGACTTTTCCGAGTTTTCTTTAGTGGGGAAAAGGAGAGGTAGATCGACAGACAGATATATATATATATATATATATATGTCGTCAATCGTTTTAAATCGCGCCGACCTCGAAAAGCGGCCTTTGTTCGGACAAAAAAAGACGCGTTAGTATTTCGCAAGGATTTGTCGAGAGTAAACTCAAAGACACCGTTAGCATAGCTACCACTGGCGCATATTTCGTAAGTAAGAGAAAACAAACCTTTCTAGTCGTTGTGTTGTCGAGCGGCACTCTACAAGAGCATATCTCATGAACTTCATCTACCTCTTTTTTATGTGGATTTGCATGGGTAGGATACGGAGGGAAGAGGGATAAAGAGCATCATATAGTATACTTTGGTACCATGGCCTGCATTCAAACTGAAACTTTGTCTTTCAACTTTTCTTTATCTCCAAATTAACTCCAATGGATTTGTCCCTTAGTATTGAACCATAGCCATACTCGAGTTCCGTGACGTCGAGTACCTTCGGATAACAAGCGTCAAAATCGTTTTAACTTCAAACCAATAAGTTCTTCCTTCGAGATCAACGAAATTTAATCGAAGAACGAATCAGAGCGTGATTGATGAAAAAGCACGTGAAGCGAACAAATTTTTTTTTTTTTCCTTTCTTCTTCCGTCGAAATAAACGTGAGAGATTGTGAATGAACTGTATATTCTCGTCGAACAATGTGATTTTTTCTCTATCGATCTTAAGAAGGAATGTTCGATGGAGTAGAAAAATGAAATTTTCTTTCGTAATGTTAAACACGAAGAGAATAAGAGAGAAAGCGAGAGAGTGAAAGTAGGCAGAGGTGGGGATGACAAGGATAGAAAGAAACAATACAGTAGAATGGTCATGGATATTGACTTTTTTACATTCTTCTCCTCCCCCTCCCTGCCCCCCCCCCCTCTCTCTGTCTGGTTCTTCGTTCGTGCAGCGACTTCTTCGACATATCTTCGCATACTCTTTCTATCCTTTTTCATCTTTTCACATTTCCTTTGCTCATCGAAATTCAATCCGCGACTTTTACCATATCGACAGACGCGGAAAACGATCGCTTCGTTGCGAGGACTCGCATGGAATGTGTAAATGTGTAGACGAGAAAAGAGAAATATAAATTTTCCTAAAGAACTGCCTCGCTGCTATTGACCACGGAATCGCGGAAAGTAATACCATTTCTATCAATCGGTTTGACGTATGCTAGCGTTCCGTTAAAAAAATTCAAACGAATTAAAGAACATTGTATTTTCTTTGTTAGATCGATAGCTTCCAGGCATGCCATCGTACACATTAAATCAATTTTGTTGCTTGTATTGTACTATTCGATACGTGATATTGTTCTCGTTAATTGTACACACATTTTACATTGGCTCTCTCTCTCTCTCTCTCTCTCTTTCTCTCTCTATTTCTGTCCATTTCCGTTCAATAGGAAACAAAATTTGCATTGAGAAATAAATATAGCTTTTCTCGAGGATCGAGAGGTAGATAATAAAAAATAAAATTGGAAAACTGATAAAATAATGACCTCATACATTTGAGAGCGTGCTTGTACCGAACGATTAGTAACTCTTTCCAAATGGAAAACCACACGAAAGATTGAAGAATATTGTTCTTCGATTTTGAAAAATGTTTCGAACGTTATTGGAATACGAAAGATTATTCTGCATAGGATAAAAATACAGCGTGGGAGGAAATTTGTATTTCCTTCGATCGCGATAGAGTCGTACGATAAGTGAGAGAAAAGGAATTGATTTCTTTCGACCGACATTGCGGGAAACTGACGATGTGAGATTTTAATTATGCAAATTACATATAATTATGAGGGATATAATGTTCCGAAAGAAAATGCTATCTGTCATGCGATCGAGCCTCGACGATGTTAAGCAAAAATAAATAAAGTGATAGGATAGAACGGAAGCATTATTACATTTTACTCTAATCGATTCGTTGTGTCTGTTACTTTGAAAATTAATTGATAATGTGTTAAAAGCTTTAAAGCGATTAATAATCGAAGCTAAGAAGGAGGACGGTAGACGGAGGTTGCCTCATGGAGGCAAGAAATAAAAGGAAATTGGCAAGAACAGTCAATTTTAAAAGAGGTCAACTCTTTCGACGGCTTTCTCCCATGTTCGAACGTTTGGCGTTTGACTCGCATTTGATTATTAAACTCCTTATTACTCCCCCTCTCTCTCTCTCTCTTTTATACTCGGTGACATTGCCAAAGGGAATTATATTTCTTATCTCGAGAATAGGAATCGTCCAACATCCAAAAAGGTCTAATCTGTGTTTGCTTAAATATGACAGATGAGTATACAGATATCGCTTTAAACTTAGGAAATGAAGCACGTTTAATCGTTGTTTTCTTTCATCCCTTTCGCTGATCAGGCTTCTTTGAAATTATTCGCGAATGTCTCTTTATCTACATTCGCTTTTTCCTCTTTCCCTTTTTGTCTCCTTCTATGCTCATAAAAGTTTCCGATAGATGAATAGACGTTAATATTAAAAAATATTTGCTATAGCAAAGAGGAAGAGTGAAAAAAAGAGGCAAAGAAAAGACGGAGGTATCGATGAAACGGAAAAACGATCGTTCTACGCTCGTTGGCTTTGATACTAACAATTCCATTTATATGTGTTTTCAGCGAAATACGCACTACGATCGTACGAGATTCTTTCGCAAGTTTTTACGTACTTACGTAAGTACGTTCCGACTTCGACATCGCGTTAAAACGAGTAGGTGGATACTTTTGATAAAATACTATTAGTTGATAATATTTTAGCTTGATTGAATATAAATGAAAATATAAAATACGCGCTTCCATTCCCTTTTTAGTATCATTAAGACATGCTCAGGCAAAAATGTTTTGTTAATTATACAAAGTAATATCATTTTTCCTCATTCTCTCTCTCTCTCTCGCTCTCTCTGTCTCTCTCGGTTTTTTTACATATCTATATAGAACATGTAGGTATACAATGTTTGAAATGTTAAGGAACGTTCTCTCTTTCTCTCTCTCTCTCTCTCCTTTTTACTATCTCCTTTTCATCTATATTTTCCATTTTAACAATGACCAAGGAAAAGCATGACATGAAAATCGCAAGCATTCTTTCATATTACGACAGATGGCGTAATATTATTCTCTGAATGGTTTTCGTACAATGGCAAGTTAAAGAGTGAACAGAAGTGTTCTTTTAGTGGAATTCTCGCGCTCACCTACGTTTTCACATTATCCGGAAAAGTAGCTGGCCTACTGGTACCTGCGCGTGACTTCCTTGCAGTCAGAGTAATTTCTTTCTCGAGTCCTTTGCTCGAGCGAGAAAAGTATTTTTTCAAGATGAATGAACTTTTTCCAACAATCATATATATACGATCTATACGAGTAACAAAGAACGTACGTCTATATACATAGATATCGCATTATCTCTCTTTTTATATATCGTAGATATATTTTTATACTCTTTATTCATAAGAAATATAAGTATCATCGCTTTGACACAGCATAGATGTTACTAATTAGCTCGACCTTCTCTTTTTTCCGAGAGTCACGAGAATCAGTATGAGAAAGATTTGCGTTCGCTTTCGAGAGATAAATAAAAAAAGAAGAGCAAACAATGCCTTTTTCCGATATCCGATTCACACTGCAATATCGAAAATCAAAGTACGATCATCTAAAACAAATATATATATATATATATATATACATGTATAAGATTGAATATATCTAAAAGTTACGTACAAAGTTTCGTTAAAATTTATCGCTCGCTGGCCACGGATATAGCTTTCGATATCTCCAAGATTAGAATTTCTGATTATACATGGAGAATTTATGATTGTACATAGAGAATTTTTCTCTCTCCCTCTCTCTCCCTTTCTCTCGAGTGGAAGTTAATCTGTCACAATGACACGATCTTATCCGATACAACGAATAAACGCGAACGCTGCCGTCGGTATAAAAATTCATTCGAACTTTTAACTTTGATCAGAAATTTTCCAAGTGTTATAAGTTTCAAACTGTAATTTAAGTAATTTCAAAGTTTGCGTAAATGATCGCAATCCTGTTTTCGTCAGGCGTGTTCATAATTGCCATAATGAGAGGAAGTAAATCATAGGTGGGCGATACTAGCTTTACTATTCTACTGTGGCACCATATACAATATACGTAGATACTCATTGAGTTGTGGTTTAAACTTCTCGTTGGAAGCCAACGGAATTGGGACGGAATTGTGAAACATCGTAGAGAAACTCTCTTTTAACTTTCCAAACCAGGAGCTTTGCTATTGCTCGATTACATCGATGTTTCCTCTTTTCTTTCTTTTTATTTCCCTCTTTTTCACGGAGGTCTCTTATTTTTTTTTTTTTTTTTCGACATTACTTCATTCCCGTTTCATATCGTCCTCCTTAATGAACTTGTTTCTCAATGCTCGCCCTATTTCGAAATTCATTAAAAGACATCGCTGCTGTATTTTATTTTCCATAGGAAGTGCTTTAATCGTTTCACAAATGTTCCACGGTCGATGATTTTCTTTTGCAGGACAATGCTTATGAATGTCTTCTCCCATCGTGCAATTTCTATCCGACGAATAATTAAAATTTTTTTCCTACTTTTCAAAAAACATACTCTCCTCTGATTCCTGAACTCGAGAATACAATACCGGTAGCTAGGATCTTTTTTCTTTTCTTTTTTTTCTTTTTTCTTCTTTCTTTCTTTTTTTTTTTTTTCCTTTTTTTTGGTTCAATCGTTCAAGTCGTGGAAGATGGAAAAAGCGAAGCGAAAAATCGGAAAATGCATTGAATCGGAAAACAACACATTTATACTTGGCCAACAGACTTGTTGTTGAATACTTTCGGGGTTAACGAACGTGAGGTAGCTTTGCGCGGGTAAGCGTGTCTGTATAAAAGAGCAGAGAGGGGGAGAGGTAGAGAAAAGCGTATTCACGGTTATAAAATAGCACGTTCCGTTATATCGGAGATAGCTTCGAGCATGTAAAAAAGAGAGAATGTCCAATATTTAAATATTTTTCAGAGTTAATTAATCTGATTTAATTATCGCACGCTTTTATGATTTTTCGAACGATATTAATACGATTTGGCGTATTAATGGTAAAACAAAGGATATGCGACTGACAGGAAACAGGTTGATAAAATTTGCTGGGAGGTTTCTTCAGACTATTGCTCTTTAGGCCTTATAACTCTTTTATAATACTTCGCATATGCTTTCTCTTTTTTCTTTCTCTCCCTCTCCCTCTCTCTCTCTCTCTCTCTCTCTCTACATATTTTATGTCTTTTTTCCTCTTTTTGTACTTCTCTTCGATCGTGGTAGAGCCCCGCGATGCGTCTTCTTTTTCTTCTTCCTCTTCGCCATGTCAATGAATAAGCTTCGACGCTACGTTCGAAGAGAAACAAAAGCTCGTCAGTATTTCCATTTTATTCCGCTCCTTCTATTTCTCTCTCTCTCTCTCTCTCTCTCTCTCCCTCCCCCCTCTCCCTCCTGCCCCTCTTTCTACTATTCAGAAGGAAAGAATATTTTTATTGTTTTCTTTTTCTGCTTTTCAGGCACGATCACCGAGTGTGTCTTACGCAATCGTCACTGCGAAAAGCTTTTGTTTGTTATAACTTTAGATATAAATTGCAATTTTTAATTCCTTTTGATGCACTGCACAAATCATTTCGACCTTTTACGAATGTAAATGTGTGTGCGCGACTGTCAGCGAGCGTCAACTTTATTTTCAACGAGTGCAACAAATTGGCAGTAACAAATCTAATCAAATTTCGCATTCGGTATATCTACCATAGAGAAAAATAGCTACTCCATACAATTTCAAACAAATAACTCGATGAATTTCAAAATGACGCCCATTGTAATATAAACAGTTTAAATTTAAAAAGCTCCGCTTTTTCGTTATATTACTGGGAGCGTGGCCAGAAGGTAATCGAATTGTTTTTCAAAAAAATTCTTTCTTCTTTAACTTTCAATTTTGATAAATAATTTTTATGAGTAGAGAAATATAAGATGACCCCTTTTCGTTAACGAAGTCAGAAGAAGTAAGAGTAAGTTGAAAGGAAGTTAATCGTGCTGTTTCCATCTCTCTCTCTTTCTTTTTCCTTTTTTAAGCGACAATGTGTGCAGTGTAAACGATAGATCGTTCGTGGGAGAGTCTGAACTAGATAGAATCGCTCGGATATGCAAAGGATGCAGTAATTAAAAGTTAGAAACAGGATCCTGACTATCTGTCAGATACACACTGTGTCTTAAATTCTAACCGTATGACCCTTTTGTCCGAACGACCTGGTTTTTTTTACGAAGAATAAGCATCGAGCTTTCTCCCTTTTTGTCTCGTCGATCTCGCGAATTAAAATTCGCTCGTGGGCGTATCGTTCGCGACTAGAAAAACAAAGATAAACAAAGAAACAAAAAAGTACACGATTGGAAAATTCGATGGCTCGAGCCATTTCAAGGTTGCTCTTGGCTTTTTCTTTCGAGTTTTTCTTTTATATTTTCTTTTTTTTTTCTTTTTTTTTTTTTTTTTCAAGGGATATTAAACGTAATACCTTTGGAAGTATACGCTCAAGTTCGTTCGGAATTCCACTAGCTTTCGTCGATCGAGGAAAAGTTTAGAACACTTGGTGAGAGAGAGAGAGAGAGAGAGAGAGAGAGAAAACGTCGTCGACTACGTTGCCAACTCGGACAGCTGTCAACGACCTCGAGACACTCTCATCGAAACCCACTTCCTGTCTTGCTATATCCTAAAACTTTTCTCTCGCGAGCTGATCCTCTATCGAAGAAGAAACTTTCTTCTATGACGTACATACCTTCACCGAGAAGTCCATTGTCTTTCGTCCTTATTACTAAGGACTTTGAAACTGCGGCATTATATTTGACATCGCTCTCTATACCCATGATTTTAGAAGAGAGACCCACGGTCTAGTAGATCCTATTTCTTTCGTGTTTCTTTCGTGTTTCTTCTTCTTTTTCATCTCTTTGGTGATTTCAAAGAAATGAAGACAAGTTTGTGTTATTCTATGAAAAGACACGAAGAAACTTCTTTAATTATCCACTTTTTATTCGGCCTTTCATCAGAGAATTTTGCTATTTAGGCGGCGAAGCACGTGTTTCAGAGTAATTTTTAAGGGGAAAGATATAAAAGGATGGTCCCAACTTAAAATGTAAATCGAGCGAATCGTCTGGTTCGTTAATTGAATCGATCAAGTGATAAATTAAATAAAGGGAACGAGAGAGAGAGAGAGAGAGAGAGGGAGGGGGGACGAAAAAAAGGTTTTTTTTATTTCTTTTCTAAAGAGACGGATAATTAAATGACAATTGTACCGAAAGGAGAATACAAAATATATATCGAAAGGTGCGGCAAAGTCGACGGTGCGGTACTTTTCAAGTGTTCTCTAGCCGAGTCGAAGGCACGAGGCCAAGGTTAGATGAAACAGGATGCCGTACGGCAGTGTAGTTTTCGTGCCAAAGGATTTTCATCTATTTTCAACAACGACACGATCGTTTATTAGACGATTTTTCTCTAGAGCAAAAATCTCGATCGTGAGTTGAAATCCTTTGGCTTTGAAGCATTTCCAATGATTTTCTATTTTACGATCGATTCGACTTCGGTCGGACCATCCCGTTGCTCGTCTAAGAAAGTAAAACGTACCCTTGCTTTCGCTTTTTTCCCCCTGTTCGTGAATTCATTGAAAATCGTACATGAATCTAAAAAGCCAGGATAGAGGATGGCTCTTCACGGTAAAAGGATGAAATGCGATCCTCGTTTTAAAACGAATACTACATTCATGTCAAGTTATTCAAGTTATTTCCTTCTTTCTTTTCTCATTCTTTTATTTCAAGTAAATACCGAAAAAGTCACTTTTCACAGGAATGATCACTTTTGTAGTCCGACGTAAGTATGCACACGATAGGGCATAGAGGAGGAACGAATGTGTAGCGGCGGCATAACTTTGCGAATTGGAAAGATGAAGAAAAATAATTAAAGAAAAAAAAAAAAAAAACAGTCTTAGTCTATCGCTAAACCGTATCTTTATCTCGGTATCCCAATTTCTTTCACCTATTCACTTTTGATTTCATTGTTCTTTATTCAGAATGGAATGAGAAAAATTCTCGCGAAAAATAATCTCCCTTATGAAAAGAGATAATCGCATCTCGTAACAACGATTATTCTACGGGGGCATTCTCGACGAACAAAACGATTTATTCTCCATTTGAGATTACGAAAAAGTTCTCTTTTTCTCTAGTGGAATAAAAAAAAGTTCGCTGGCAAAACTTTGACCAATCAACGAAATAATTAAGGTTAATTGATTTTCAAGGGGAAGCGCGGCACGAATAGACATGTATAATACTGCCACTTATATTAGACATTTCAATTAAGGGAGGGGGAGGGAGGGAGGGGGGGAGAGAGAGAGAGAGAGAGAGAGAGAGCAGGAGCAAGCGACATGTTTCTTCGTTCTCGTGAGAAATGTATAAACCTAGCATTGAACCATTGCACTTCTGCGTTCCGGATCCACGAAATACACTCAATGGTTATGCCGTGTTTATCTATCGACGTTTATTAAAGTAACAAGGAATAACAGGATATTGGATTTTATTATTGTTTGACCTACATGTTGAGAATAGTAACGTGGAAATCGATATGAACTGCGCCATATGTACGATCTCAAATTTTAACGAAAGGGAAGCATTTTAAAAAGCACAGAGAATATAATCGTTCGTTATAGTTGAAGAAAATTAAGGTAAAATGTTTCGCTTTTAGTCGAGAACTTTCTTATTCGTTTCCTTCTTATCCTAGAGTTGGCAAATTAATTAAGGAAATTCTTCGGTGAATTTTAACTTGGAATCAAAGATCGTGCGCTTTCGGATCTTTACTTGGAGTTTCGGTGTTGATCGCCAAACGATTTCGTGCGTTTAAACGAAAATAGAAAGACTTTCTACGGTTTAGCGATAAATTAAAGTTCATCTTTATGGTTGTCACTACGAAATTCCGATCGTGCTTCTTCGAGCGGAAGATCCTCATCAATTTCGGAGTATCTTTTATGTATGTACTACCGTGTATATCTATGAGATAACTCGCACGGACTTTACTCTAGGAAATTTCATACATACGAGTCAATCGTATCGTTTGAAAATTTGTCACGAAAGACCCGATATAATGGGAGATGACAATATACGGGAAGAGAGACGGAGAAACAGAGAGAGAGAGAGAGAGAGAGAGAGTTAATGGCGCAATTTTAATAAAGTACATAAAAAAGTTTGAGAAACTGACTGTTTCACCATGAATGTAAAGAGAGATAAGCTATGGAAATTTCAGTACAGTTTCAGAACTGTTCGTCTTTGTCAGTTCTTAGCAGCTTCTTCGCTTTTAAAGACGCATGTTTCCTACGTTTATTTCTTCTCTTTATTCTTCCTTTCTAGAGTTTCCAGACAGTCGTCTCTTGACCCTGAAACTTAACCATTAGTCTCGAGTATCACCTCTTGGTGGGAAGAAAAATAAAAGGAGAAAATAAAATAAAGGGAGAAAAATTGAGACGACATTTTTTCGCATACCATTCATATTTCTAACCGATCGATTCTCCATATATTCCCATATCGTTTGTCAATGACGTTTTCGTGGAACGTAATCAATACGTTTCTCGTAAAGCTCGATAGAATATAGAGTCGACTGAAATTTGCAACTGTACAGTCGAGATTCTACTTGACGTATTCGTGAATAAACGTACCCCATTATGAAAATCGACGACGAATATCCGATATTATGATGTAAACGAGACAAATATGTAATATCAAATTTTTCGCGTTAAAATTTCCCGAATAAAGCGCAAATTATGGAGTAAAAGAATTATCGCGTTTCGTTGAGAGAAGAAAGAAAGAGAAAGGCGATACGAATTTTCACTTCTCTCGCCAACCGAGAAGATTTTAGATATCTCCTTCTTTCGTACTAACGAAAGAACATCACCGTAAATTATAATTAACGCTAATGCTAATTTTTCGCTATAGGAAAAGGATCTTTTCTCTTTTTTTCGTTGCTTATTGCGATGTTAACAAAGGAAAATAAAGTAACGTCCGCGTATTCGCGTTGCGAGCCATCGAGTATGAAGAAAAACATTAAAATAATTAGTTTCGTGTGAAAAGAAGAAACGAAAGATTATTTTTGGATAACCAAGGATAATCACGAGCCGCTTGTAATTTCTCTACGATTTTTCAGACACGTTACAAGACATTTATATTTTTCCCTTTATCTTCCTTTCTTATTCTCTATCGTATTTTTGCCCTTAGAACGTATCTACCGTTTTCTTTCAAAATTCACCGCACTATTCCTCGATTAATAATACACTCGCGGGGTTAGTTAATGCGAAACCACGCCCGTGAAAAAGCTTCGACCTCGAGCCTGAACGGGATTTTCTTGCGAAGAAGCGATTTTTCTCCTCTTTTTCTTTTTTTTTTTTTTTTTTTTCTTTTTTTTTGTAATTTCTTTTTTCTGACGATCTCCTTCTTTCTTTTTCTTTTACTACCACTTCTTCTGCGTGTTTCCATCTTTCTTTTTTTTTTTATCCCCTTGAAAAAGGTTAAATATACTATTTGCAATGAGTTTATCGCGATGCTACCGTCCCAACTCGTAACTGGTTTTACGTAACGATCAAAGTTGCCGTCTATTTTCACGTATACGGGGTGTATAATAGGATTTTGTGAGAAAGTGGAGGAAGTATTAGATAATCATACGGTCATGCTTGCATATAGGGTAAGAAAAATAGGTTATTCTATATGGATTATGGAACGCATACGTATGTAAATATGAAATACTCATGCAGATGATCGAAATAAGTTAAGGAATACGTTGGCTTTCAGAGAACTTCCTTTTCTACTGAAAAGTACTATTTCAAATTTCCCATGGTTTCGAACTCGAAAAATAAACGTTCTTAAATTTTTTAGGCTAATTCTCTTTAAGGCTAGGCTACTCGTACGAATCTTTGAAAATCTGACATTTCGCCGATCGAGAATTTCTCGACGAGTGACGTAAATTTATAGTAAATTCGTTTCAAGAGTAACGCCCGTCCAAAGCAGTTACGCGAAAGTTATCGTGTATAATAGGCAAGCGAACAAACATTTTGAGGGTAAGGAAAAATGACGTGACGATAAAGAGGGACGAAACGATATCGCGATAAAGCGAGACATAAATAGAGCACTTGGGAAGAGAGAGAGAGAGAGAGAGAGAGAGAGAGAGAGAAGAAAGCTGTCCGAGTCTATCGAAAATTTGGTTCACGTGACTTTTCCAGCAGCACTTTACATACCTTTTAGCAAGTATGATTGAAAAAATAAAAGCGAATCAAAGATATCGTACGTAAGAAGGATCAATTTTTTGAATCCAATTATAAGTCTCCATCTCGTTGAGTTATATAACATTATCGTGAGTTTTTTCTTTACGCTTTCTTTTTTCTTATCTTTGACCGAACTAAGCGAATAAATACGAGTGGAGCTCGACGATTATTTGCCAGTCGAGGATGGTTTTAACTCAAATGGAAATTCTCTTTGCCGGAATGTAAAGGAATAAAGAAAGAAGAGAAGGAAAGGGCACGGGAGAGGTGGAAGAGAGTTATATGCGAACGTTTGTGCTTAGCGTACAAGTCGAGTGCAAGTTCTTCTTTTTTTCCTCGAGTCGGAACGGTATCACGTGACGATACGTCGGGTAAAAGCGTGAGAAATTTTATTGCAGTGACTCCTAAAGAAAAGCTTCGAGAGCTACGATACGATGAAATAAGAGGAGTCTAATAATACATCTACCGAAATATCCCTTCTTTCGAGTTCGACGAAAAGTCGGAGAAAAGATTCCGCAAGATGTCATTTTCTTTGTGCGGCTAAATTGTATTCATGGAAAAATACGGGCTAAAGTGCGTATTTGTATTCGTACAGATGACGCAGCGAATTTATGGAGAAAATCAAAATTCCTCGATGTATACCTCACGTATACATCGGCATTTCGGAGCGCATGTTGCGGTTAGCTTTCGACGTCGTTGCTTTTCCAAGTGTCTATCTAGTTGGAACCCCGACAAATTTCGAGGACACTTTTTCTCTGATATATATGCGCTCTTCCACCAACTTGCTCCATTTCTTTCTACTTAATTTTGACTTTCTACATGGAATAAAAAAACAAATAAATGTAATATCATAATCGAGAAGATAAATGGAGAAGGAGAAACATCGTCCTAATAACGTAAATCACTACTTGGTAAACTTATGGAAGGTGGTTTGGAAAAGGGACGGAGAAGAAATATCAGGGTATTAACGCGACAAGTAGAATCCGTATGCGCGATAACGTTTCTCTGCTGCTACGTATGCTCCCGTTGCATTCGCACGCTGAGAATTAGTCAGCGTGATATTAGATAAGTAAACGAGTGGTACGTGGGCTTGCAAATAAAGTGCGAAAAATTATGAGAGCGCAAACGAGATCGACGAAAATGGAAGGATTGACTCGAATCGATTAATTCTCCATTATTCGCACTTAATACCCGAAAAGGAGAAATAAAGGAGAGATAAGGTATAATTTGGGAACGATCTAATCTACCTTAAATGATCGTTAGAAGCATTTTCGCCAATATAATAATAGGATTCGTTTTACGGTTTCGCATAAAGATGTAAATGCGATTACTTTTTTTTCTCGATATCTTCGCCTAACCATGGAAATTTTTTGCTTTCGCGATCACTTATATCTGAAAAAAATCGGTATGTACGCAGGTGCATCTTTATAAAAAATTTCTCTTCGTTTCGTCGTTTCTTTAGATTTGCCCATTCCTCCCTCCATTCCCCTTCCACCACGAGAAAAACTTAAAAGAACCTTTTACTCCTTGAGACGTTCTATTTACCAGTAAGCAAGATTTATTCATCGCTTGAAAATTTTTCTCTCTGTCTTTTTCGAGACTTTACCTTGTTCCTCTGTTTATATCGATAAGATCACATGGTTACTACTATTCCAACCGTATGCGTTTAAAGTTACTGCGAGAACAGTTCGTAGCCGGATCACGTAGGCCGGCAACTGGATCAACCACATGACCCAAATGAAACGTCGCCCTGTTTCGCCTACTTTACAAAAAGAAATATAGGTGCGATCAAATATGTGAACGGACTAAAATATTCGTCCTTCTTCTTCTTCGTTCTACGATGAATAATATCGATCGTACGTACATACGTTCGTTGGTTCCTTCGTTCTCGTAACGACATCTTTTATCAATAATTACGAATACACGACAATCGTATAATATATTTCATCGGTCTCGACCGAATTTAATAAACGATAATGAAATGGAAATGAAAGAGAATCGATAGGAATAAGGACAGAAACTTAATGAGCCATGCGAAACGGTGTTGATTAATGGTGCTACATAGACCCTGCTATATATTATAATGTAGCGATAACTCGCTGGACGTTCTTACGGAAACTATATTTTTTCCTGTCATGTACGTATCTATGTAGATACGTAACGTACATATGCATACATAGGTATTGCATCCTATCTATCGTGGTACGCGCATGCGTCTGTATTTATATATATATACATATATATATATATATATATATATATATATATACATATATATATATGTATATGTATTCTATAAAGTTACCTAGTAGGTGTATTAAAATACTCTTGGACGTGATAGAAGAAGGATAACGTTGCGTGAAAAATACAGACGACCGCGAGATCAACGAATTTATTTCTTTATCAGCGTGATCCACAACATAATAATAGAATCTTACGAGAAGATGACTAAAGGTTACAATTCGTTCTCGCTTATCTCCATCTATCAATTTTTTTTTCCTTTTCGTTCTATTTTAATCGAGATATTTTTTTCTCTCTCTCTCTCCGTCTTTTTCCTTCTCTCGTTACTTTCACGGAATAAATATATTTCCTCCTTCGGAGAAAAAGTCCTCGTATCAGACAGGATTTATACCGTCGTCGAAGAAATGATAAAGAACGTACTCTTTCTTATCGGGAATATTGCGACGTATAGTCGATTCGAATTCGTCGATTTGTCGTAAATCGAGCGCGTTGAATTTTTCAAATTCCGATGCAATAACTCACGTTTATCTTTTCTAAAGAGATATTTATAATACGAATTAGATTTGGTCGAGTCGTCCCTTTATATCCGATCGAACATTCACGTTAGTTCGGACAAACTTTTATTGTTCTCACTGTCTTTTTCAACGGTAGAGCAGGATGTATGAATGTCTTGGAGAACTTTCGAAAGAAAATATAAGGGATAAGAATTGATTGGAGAACATATTCGCACTTTTTTTTTCTTTTTTTCTTTGTTTTTTGTCGTAATGGACACGTTCATTCGTTCAAGAAAAACACTGTTTGCCACTTTTGTCGGAGACAAGGATTATTCGATTTATCTTCTTTATTTCACGCCCTAAGATATTCGGTCTTACGTTATAAAAGGGCGGTGGCCTCCCAGATACGACGGTGGTTGGGAGCGGATTCGCGAGAAAAGACGATGTGAGATACTCAAGAGCATATATACTAGAATTATCATGTTTTTCACTTATTTTTTCTTCGTGAAAGCTTACCGTTCTCTTTGTTCCTTATTGAATTTATAGTCTCGTCGAAGATAACCTCGTTGGAGTTGCAGACGAAGCGCTCGTTTCTTCGTGTTAAGCCAGACAGATCACGCGAAACGTGTATCTATGGGTTTTGCCTCTGAAAAACTTTTCTTTCTCTTTTCCTTTATCTCTGTCTAACTATCTTTTCTTTTTGCTTTCCGAATTTTTGAACGAACGTTCGAAATGAAGAAATACGTCAATTTTGTCAAGGTTTTACTTTTCTCTCTCTCTCTCTCTCTCTCTCTCTCTCTGTCTCTCTCTCGAAGAAAGCTTTCGAATAGGCGAGTCTATAACGCGAATGAACTGATCGGAAAATATTGTGTCTGTTTCTTTGATCAGATAAAATGCACTTTAGTTTAAAACCAATCTTATATACAGTGATAGAGTGATAGAAGCGTAATGGCAAGATACGTTGTTTACTCTCGTCGTAAATGAACCGTACCGCGAAGATCAAAATCCCTGAACGTACCTACGTTAGGCATCGCTTAAACGACGACGACAAGGGTAATAGCACAAAATGATAAGATTAATCGAACGGAAAAAATAATGGAAAACAATTGTTACATTTCGAAAAGCGTTTACACGAGAAAGATACAACGACGAGGAAGACATTAGATCGATTGATTCGTAGAAACCGCACGCGTAGCCACGGTTCTGGCCGCACTCGAAGCCGCGGACGTCACCGCAGTCTCAGCCACGGGAGAAGTTCCTCTTCTCGTTGTCGAAATTGTTCAACATTGTCAACACGCGCTCATTCTATCCCTCAATTTCGTTATCTCGTTCTTTGTGCGATAATAACGATAGCCACGTTTCGTTATAAGAGGATTGTACTACTTTTCTACGCGGACGGAATATAACGATTTTTATTGCGAGGAAAAATGTTTGCTAGCCGTTTAAAAAAAAATATATATATATATATATAAAAAGAAAGAGAGAGAGAGAGTTTGCTCGGTTGGAAAAATATACCTAACGTTTAATGATTCTATAAATCGTTTGGTCGTTCCGTGCAATTAAAAGAACAAATAGCGTAAGGGTCGAGAGGACCTTGGTGTCCCGATTCGCCGAAGCGGATATAATAGATCACCCTTTCATTTTCTTTCACTTTGTTTCTCGGTCAATGGATCTTACGGGCAAATAAATGACAAGTAAATGTCGCGTAGATTCGTTTCGTTGTTAGAAAGAGAGATCGAAAGGAATTCTATAAACGTGTATTAACTTTCTCGTCTAACAGCCGGCAAATATCGTAAAATTAATTGACGCAAATCGGATTTTCTTGTATCGCGAATAACGATAGGGCTTGTAACGGACAAGCTTACGAGTCGATAAACACCCCGATTACAGGAGGAAGGATAGAGTTTTGGTTTCCACTTTCGCGAGACTGATGGAGTTCGTTACACCATCAGCGTAGGATCTAGTTAGGTATATAGGATTAGGGATAGTTTATCTCTACCCGATACTCGAACGAACTCTACGAAGAATTAGTTATCTTACGGTTCGCCGATCTTTTGCTTTCAAACACTCGAGCATTTTTCTTACAAAGGTATTTTACTTCCTAAGGATTCAATATCATCGAAGACGGCCAAGTTTCAGCGACAAGAATTATCGCTCCGATGAAACATATTTTAATGTTAATTTGACGACGTCGTCGACGTGACGCGATTGCTCCTCCTAATCGCGATGGCTTATATTAATAACGGTAATAAATATCGGTATAACGTAAACGACTTACAAACGCAATCGGATCTCTATACGGTTTTAATTGGACGCCGTCCAATTTACGCCATATCATCATTTAATCTCATTTATTTTAACTCGGCTATGACACGAAAAACTCAAGTCAAGTATGTAGATACCTACGAAACTACCGTATCGCGCGAACGAACATCATTAAGGATCAGGTTATTTACGTTTTTTTTTGCGTCTCATTGCGGATTCGACGAAAGAAAAAAAAAAAAAAACGAAAGAACAAGAAGGAGCTTTTTAGATAATTACTTGACCAGTTTCGTCTTCGCGGTCTGTTTACAAATTTAACAAGTTACGAGCACGTCTCATTATGCTAGATTTATTTCGCTCGACGAATAATTAAATTCTCCCACGAAATTGGAATTTTAAAAGATGCACAAGGTAGGTTACATGCCTAAGTACGATCTTCCAGCTCGATAAACGATAAACGTATATTTGTCGCGTTCACGCGACAAATTTTTTTCTATTCTTTTTTTCTATTCTTTCAAAGTCTTTTCAAAGTCTTTCATAACGGTCGATATTGTGATTTGATGATGGAGAACAAAAAGATAGGTAAGATAATTCGCGGATTCTTTCCCGTTTCTCTTTTCTTTCTCTAAACCATTATATACCTTCGTCATTCAGTGCACGGAGCTTACGAAATAAACGAATCCTTCGTTATCTAACGCTTTCATTCGTTTGAAACCGATCATTGTTTCGTAGATTAATTAATCCACCGACGTATCGCCGTAATCCAGGTTGTTCGTTTGTTCTCACTTTGTTATTTTTCAAGGGAAAATCTTAAGCTCCAAAGAATATCATCGTACGAGTAAAGCTTATTTGAACATTCGAGGATTTGGAATTATTGGATGCTCGGAATCGCGACAAAAGGATCCTTGCAAACGGCGCGGAGATTCGTGATACGAAACCTATGTCCTTTGTGCCGCTGCGGCTGGTTACCTTAATAGAGGATACACAAGGGTTTCGGAGATCTTGTAGACCACAAGTATTTAGGATAGAGAACGCCTGGTTTACCAAAGCCATCCGTATGCGACACGTTCGATATCGCGAAAGCTGATAGACGGTCTTGCTTCCCATAATAGAGGGTCAAGGCGAGCAGATAGGGTGAAAAGTTGTTGAATCGACCTTCTACCCTTTCATACGTCTTACTCGTCATTTCCCGCTGTTGTTACTATCACGGTGAATATTTTCTCCTGACAGAGAGAAATTTACTGATTCTTGTCATTTCGAAAGAGAAGGAGAGAGAGAGAGATAGAGAGAGAGAGAGAGCGCGCGTTACGTGTTCATTCGTTCGTTCGTTCCTTCAAAACGGACGACCTAAATCCAACGACAATGAAATTTCTCAGGAAGTAAAATCACGAATAAATTTTCTAGCACCTCTGTCAAATAATGAATCGGTAATTTTAATGCAAAAGCAGCTGGAAAAGTTAAAAGAGATATGTCTAATCGCGTAAGTACGAAAGGACAAACGTACGTCCGTTCCGTCGGCGGTTCAACGGTAAACTGATATCGTCTTTGGCGTATAAATAGATCATAGCTCGACTTTGTATTATGTAAACAAGTTTCCTGCTTTAGCACGATCGAAGCATTCGTGTCTTCCTGGCTTACAACTACGGTAGTGGTTTTATTAGCGCGTTCTATTATTTGTAATCAATGAATTCGAACTGATGAACGGATAATAATTCGAATAAAGATAAATATAACGATATCAAGTTTGTTATTCTTTCGAGCGAAATACGTGATATTAAAGAAACAAAGTGTACGAATCGAAGATAATCGATAAAATCAATATTCCTAGATTGTTCTCGCGTCGCTGACAACGTTATTATAATTTATTTTTCAGGATTCGACGGAACGGTGAAAGGAGCCCGTAAGGACAGAGATGATAGAAAGGAAAGACGGAGAGTACGGTGAGACGATCGGAAGCGTTCTGAATGGAAGAGAGGCGGCAGCCTATTGGTCGGTACGATTCGGTGAGAAAGAGAATGAAAAAGAATCGAGGTGAACGTATTGGATAGAGATAAAGGAAGGAAATAGAAAACAAGGAAGGATCCTCGAATCGTAATTACTTCCTTCTCGCGAGATAGCGCGGCTAGTAGGCGGATTAGCGGCTGCAAATGATGAAGTTCGCTTGGTGGTTCGTGTCCTTGCTGATGACGCCGGTGCTAGCTGGCCTTCCGGATGGCACCGTAACGCGCGGCGAAAGTGGAGTTAAAATTGGCACGGGTGAGAGAGGAACGACGACACCGAGAGGCACCAGGGGTAGTTCCGCGGTAAGGATAGGGGAGGGCGGATTTCCAAACTCTACGAGAAAGAGAGTGCTCATGACTACGACCACGACGACGGTCGCGACAACGACGATGATTACGACGACAATGCCCCCATCAAGGTTCACTTATACTCCTCAATCCTCCGTGGGAAACAATCACAATAACACTTACTTGAAGGTGAGATCTATTTATCTATCTTTTTTCTCTAATAATACAGGATTAATGCCTTTGCTAGGATAAACAAAGTGAAAGACAAAGAGAGAAATTATTTCATTCTCCGTTTATACCAAGGGTCCATACTATTTTCTCTCTCTCTCTCTCCTTTATATATCACTCTCTAGGAGCTTCGCGGTCTATTCATCGGTAACAATCGATTTACGCAACAGGTGTGCATCGGTTCGTTACGCTATAATAAAGTCGCAAATGCTTCTACTTTTTGGTTTTTTAATCGTTCTCGTCGTATACGAGTACGGGAGTAACGTTAAAGACTTTATGATCCGCTTCCTCCGAGGAGAGAAAATTCACTGGATAAAGCGACGAGAGAGAGAGAGAGAGAGAGAGAACATTTTCTCACGTTATTTGACAATTCTCTTGATTATCTTATCAGCTAAAAGCTTCTCTCACAAGTTCACATTGATATCGCTAGAGTTTATTTCGTGTCTGAGAAAGAACATTCTTATGTCAATAAGACGACTTAAATTTATTCGATCGCAAAACTTGCCACGAGAGCGAATTTATTTAATTTTTTTTTTTTCGACAATCGTATCGATCGTCGTCTCTCTAACGATTACCTCGGATAAACATTCGTCGATTGTTTTTATCCGTTTGACGTTCGATATATTTTAGAGGACGAATATTTGACTCTGGCTTGGGCCAAAGAAGACATTTTTTGGCCGAAAAAACGCATTTTTTCAATCATATACGTGCACGTACGTACCGACCGTATACGTATCACGTAATGAGCTTCGTGCAAAAATATATATACTTTATTCTTTCTCTCTTTCGCGTTATTTCTTTTTTATACTTTCAACACGTCCATTCATTTCGTCCGACGCTTAAATCGCTTTCATGTCCACTCATTAAATTCGAGTTTCATGGTAGGTACCTAGATATTATTGTATCGTTCATATCGGCATGTTGCCTCGTTGAAGCCCTCTCAACTTTCTCTTTTTTCGAGAGTACTATGAAACATTATTGTTTGAACTTTTCGTTTCCTTTATTTATCACTATAAGCTCGTTTTATCTAATGCGACATTAAATGAATGAAACGAGCGAGAAAATCAATTTATTATAATTAATCGAAGAAAGAAGGTTTCTCTTGTAATGATTTTTGCTCGACAGGTTGGCATGATGGTGCCGTACAAGACATTCGGCGTTAGGGATTACACGAAAGCTGTGACCTCGGCGATAAATATGCTACAGAAGAGTACAAGAGGACCAAGGCTCGGACTCTTTCAACATCACGACATATACGTGAAAATATCGATGATGGAACTTACGCCTAGTCCGACAAGTGAGTCAGATTCTTTTTTTCTTTTTTTTTATTATATTCCCTTTCTTTTCTCTCTCTCTCTCTCTCTCTCTCTCTCTCTCTCTCTCTATTTTTCCTTCAGTTTTCCTCAACGCGCGGACCTACCGAAGATCCTCTCGAATAAAGGTTTCTTCAAGGGTTCCCATTGCGACGGGATATCGATCTTTCCTTTTCACTGATAAAACAATAAAATAACTCCGCTCGGAGGGCCGTCGCGAGACGATATCTATCCCCCTATCTTCGAATATTAATCGCCGTCCCGTTCTCGAATGTCCGGTTTAAAGAAGAAATGCGTCGATTTAGTTGCTCATCGAATCGAACGATTGTAAAGCTCGTGGAAGTGACTAAGGAGAAGCGGAAGTTAACATCCAAGTTCATTTCTGTTTTTTTCGCTCTTGTTATTTCTCGAAATTCATCCTGCAAATTGCACTCAAGGGAGCTTGACGGATGCGCCGTCTGTTTTTCGCTTTTAAATTCATTTCATTCGAAAATTATCGTATTACCATACTCTTGAAAAGGCTCCCTTTCTCTTCTTTTTCCTATTTCGAGCGGCCTCATTCAATCTCCGTTACACGTACAACATTCGTACGTACGTATGTACGCGAAAAGGAGTGCATTTCGCGAGTCGTAAAGTTTAAAGCGACGTATGAAAGACGAGATAAAGATCGCGTTTGAATGATGTTGAAATTCCTCGAAGGATTCACGTTTAAACCGTAGTTTTGTATCATAAATTCGACTGGATCTCGCTTCGCTGATGCGCCAAATCTACTTCTTTACGAGATAAACATCGAGAAACGGCCTCGAGGCCATTGAATCTCCTCTTTTTACCTTATCTTTATTAAGAAGTTGTCGTAAAATCATTGAATGTCCTCTTTAACGAATCGAATCGAAAAGCTACATGTTTGTCATGAAGCTACGATCCACGTGATTTTATGCGAATGAATCTAACTATTGGAATGAACTTATCGTTTCTTTAATCAAAAAAGAAAAAAAGAAAAAAGGAAAAGAAAGGAAAAAAGAGAAAAATAAAAACGGTAGGAGGTGGGAACGTAGTATAAACGATCGAATTATAAATCGTTCGACTAACGATCGAACATACAGTGGAAGAAAGATTATTATTCATCGGTCTTTTATACTTCGAGCTGCACACATACACAAAGCTCGTTTTTTTGATCGACGTCACGATCGGTTACCCAGTTTCTTTCTCATTCCCTCTCTCGTAATTTCTTTCAAAGATTAGCTTAACGATTCGAAGAATTTCGTAATTAAAAAAAAAAAAATCTTTTATCTGGTCGTTTCGTTTTATAAAATAATCTTGTAGAATTTTAAATTATGCAAAGGGTACGTAACGATATGTTTTCTATGTTTTATAACAAGCCCCTCGTTATCGCTCGTTTTTTTTTCTCTTTCATTTTCCTTATCATTAGGAAATTCTTCGTTTCATCATAACGATATCCCTCAACGTTCATTCAGTGTTATTACATTATTACGTAACGATATTACTAGGTCTCCCCTAGAAATGTAAGATTTCTATGCTTATCGCTCAATCGAATCGTAAATCCGAATAATCATATTCGAACGGAAAGAATCGAATAACGAGAAAACGAGAGAATCCTTTCGTCTTCGACGAAAAGTTTGCAAAAGCTTCACGATTTACATCGTGCCCCCGAAAAGTTTGCTAGACTTTGTAATTGCGTGAAATAAGTAATGCGTGGGGGATGTGTCCGTGATATTAAAGGAAGCTTCGGTCGTAAGTAGAAAGAGTTGTAGAACGTCAACTGGTATAATTAGGAGTACACGAGTAATAAAGTTCCTTTTAATATTATTTTTTCTCCCTTATTTTTTTTTTTTCCTAATCTTTTGTTAAAACGCGTAATTTCATAAATCCCTAAGTATTATATAGTAATTTTCAAAGTACCATTTTCTCACTCCAAAGTTATGCAATCGAGGGCTTGTAATATTGGAACGATACGAGTAAGTAAGTAAGTACGTATATTTCGTTGTTGATCGGTGAATATTGTATCGAAAAAAGCGACGACGGTCGGTCGGGCGCCGTTAAATGATGCCAGCGTCCGTCGGCGGATCGTAGCTTCCGTAAGGGAATAGCTAATGATTGTTTCGAGTTAGACGAATAGAATCTTTTCGAATGCCAAGTTTTTCATGTTTTCTCGCGCGTTTTTTCTTCTATCGGCAAAAAAAGATGACAAGATTTTAACGATGGTATAGATGGCACTCGGTCGGTCATTGGATTGCAGGAAGAAACGAATCGACCGCAGAGCAAATTGAACATCGTGGTTAAACGCGAATTTTGCGGCGACTGACATGTTCTCGAAAGTAAATCCTGTGGTTTACATCCGTGATCGATACGCCTCTCGATTTCCGTCTCTCTCTCTCTCTCTCTCTCTCTCCCTCCCTCTTTTTTTGATATCATACATAGCTACGTACGTACGTACGTACGTACGTATCACTCGAAGGCAATCTCTTCCCTCGTTACGATACCTTTCATTAACAGCAATCGTGAAATAGAAAACGACGATCGTATCTCGATATCGCGAAACGTTACACTTTGCTCGAAACGTAACGAAAATCGATTCCTCTATCCGATCCTTTTTATTTTATATCCTTTCCTTGTATTTTTCATTAACCTGTATATAAGCCCACATACTATTAATTCGAAACTTTAGCCTCCTTGCATTTTGCAAGAGCGGAAAATGTAAACGTTGTGAACGATAATAAATAACGAGTCAGCGTAAAAAAAAATCCCCATTGAAAATTTAACTCGATAATCTTTGCAAATTTAATTTGACCAACACTTTACGCACATAAATTTCCAAAGCGTATATATGAACTCGATGAATAGGTGTACTCATTTGTTCATTGAATCTTAAATGAAGGGTTACTTGTTTCAAATGGAAAGGGAAAGATGGAGGGGCGGATAAAGAATGAGTATGAATGGAGAGAGTTTAGATGAACGAATGTATTTCAAGGCGCAACTTTCTTTCGATCGGCGGAAGAGAGATAACAGGATAGAAAAATCGTCGATAGGTAAGGAACGACGGTCAATATGATACGACGAGAGAATAATCGAGCAGTGACATCCTACCACGACCCTCTGTATCAAAGAGGGTGCCGTTTAAGCTAACAGAGCTTCCATCTTCTCATCGTCGGCTTTTGTTAACGTTATAGAAGAACGGGAGGAACGATACGGTTAATTTTCTCACGATGATAATGACAACGACGCAACAAGGAAGATCCGATTCATCGGCAGAAAGGGAGCTTGTCGTGGTTTCGTCGAGCTTGCGTCTCCTACATAAATCCGATTAAATAGAGCGATCGAGGCTTCGAGGGTAGAGCAGAGAGAAATCGTACCGTGCTTTCGTACAAGTTGCAAGCTCCTGCCATCTGCCGAAGGACCTTGTAACTGGTTTTTACTCGGGAGCTTTCTCGCTAGAGCAACGGACTACCCTCGTGTTTTCTCATATTAAACTCTAAAGTCGAGAGACGTTCGCCGGTAATGGAATTGTCCGATTATCTTTCATTTTCATAAAGGTGAACCGAAAAATTTTGCGGTCGACACGTAATTTACGCGACGCAGGATAACCCAACAATTTTGCCACTTTGACCTCTTTGTGCAACAGAGAGAGAGAGAGAGAGAGAGATAAAAAGGGCCGAGATTCGCGCGTTCTAACGAGAATTCGCCTTCTCATAATTGGTCTTTCCTTTGATTCGAGCTAACTTAATTACGATCAAATGTTAGCGTTAATTCTGACGGGGAGCGATTAATCGTAGCAGCGAGATGCTTCTTCTTGCGTTATCTCTCGAAACGATAGTCTGGTAGAATGAAAAAGCTCACGGAGGGTCGATCTTTTCTTAAGCATTAACTCGCACGCTGACGCAAACTTAACGAACGCCCGCAAAAACGTGCCACGTCGAATATGCTCGAGGAGACACTTTCCTCGTTATCTCGAGAGAAAACGAAGCGGGAGAAAAAAAAAGTCGAGTTGGCTGATCGATAGGCCGACCGTTTTCCAAAGTAGAGGCTAAGTTCACTCGTTGGCCACGTACCATCTACGATTTACTTTTTCGATCTCTTTATCCCTTTCTAGCCCTTTCGTAATCCTCCTTGCACAAGTGACTGTCGGATATAAGAAGAATTCTAGCGAGAACGGTATTCTCGAAAGAGAGGACAAGAACAAAGCCAACTTACGGCACTACTTCGTAGGATCGTTTCCCCATACTCCAACTCCTTCGTTGTAGTATACCCGGACTATAGACGAGTAGAACGTCCAGCGAATACCACAGCAAATTCCAAAAGCCAACTATGGTTGGATCGCGAATTTGATCGCATTCAGGACACACCTTACGTATTCTGTTGGGAAATCACGATTCCTCCTATTATCATATATATTCGTCAACGTTCTACATTTTTCGCCGTTTCCGAATGTCACCGGTATCAGACAAGATATCCCCGTGTCGATATTACTCGCCAGTAGAAAGTATTTGACAATTTTTCATTCGATAGAAATTTTACGTTAACCACGTTCAACGAAGTTAATTAGCTTTTTACGGTCGGATTTTGACGGAAAATGAATTGAAATGTACATTATCTGTGAAAGCTCGATCAACGTTCTCTCTTTAAACGCACACCGACATCACTATCACAACTACCCGCAGGCAGTATCAGGCTGTCGATCGAACATGTTCCATAATTAGTAAAACATAATTTTCTCGTGACATTCGAGTTAATAGCTCTTTCGGTTTTGGTGTAAATATCGAAACGTCCCAAATGATTCAAAGTGTGATCTTTGTGGTCGAAAAAGTCATTCTCGTCATTTCATTTCTTTTCGTCGAATGTGCTCTTTTCTCTTTTCCTTTTTTTTGAAAGATGATAGCGCAACCTCTACTAAGGATTTTCTCTGTTTTGCTCGAAAGATACTAACGAAAATACACTGTTAGTCTCGCGGGACGCGTTTGCGTTTTCAAAGAGCGAGCACGAGAAGAACGAACGAAAAAGAAGGAGACCAAGGTTATGGGAATAGTAAAGGTGTAGACGAAAAGTATGTAAAAATGTGCGAGAAAAAGGCACCAAGATTAGGCTTTCTCTCGATTGAGAAAGTTCGAATAAAGTATTAGAATGTGACTTATTCGCTTTCTGAAAGCCACATTGAAAGCACACTTTTATTTTCTTGCGGAACTCTCCCTCGCGTTTCATTCTCGGCTCTTTTTCCCGAGGGTGAACTTCGAAACGCGAGACTACAATCGATACATAGAGGAAGATAGAAACGGCGTGAGTCTAGAAAATACTCACAAGCTAAATTTCAACGAGACCAGGAGAATTCCCAGGACATCGAAGTTCGCATCCCTTTTGTTTTCTTTGTCACCAAACACAATGTATCTTTGATTCGAATTTAAACGTTAAGTAGGATATATACCTTTCAAAGATGTTCCCTTCCATTAAACATTCTCTCTATCTCTTTCATCTCGATAACGATCATCGAATTTGTCGAAATGTAAGAAGGTTATTGCATTTACATCGAAATGGTTTCTTCCTTTGTAAGAGAATTTGAAAGGAAAGCTATTCTTTTATTCTATATGCAACGTCATTTATAAGCCTTCGTTCGAGTCGTATCCATCGAATCGTATCATTGAAAATTTTCTAATCGATTCGACGAACGAATCTTGCAGTTTTCCGATATAATCGTTGCCGTTAGCAAAAAAGAGACGCCCTTTGTCTCGGTTCATCCGCGAAGCGACGAGGGTAGCAACCGACTGAGGGAGGGTGCGAACAAGGATGGATGAAAGAGAGGAAGAGAGAGAGAGAGAGAGGAAGGGAGAAAGTTCGTCATCTTGCATTATGTAGAAGCACAGAGTTCGCTTATTCTTTCGTTTCTACCCACCGAGGAATACACTGCTCTTTTCCGAGGATCGTGCGTACAACGTACAGCGTTCGTTCTCTTTACGAGCGAGAAAAGTTTCTCTTAAACCGAACGACATGGTTTCTTTAAAATTTTACGATATTCTTGGTTCGCCGTATTTGGTCAAAGTATTATTAACGAATCACTGCTCTTTTCATGACAAATGGAAAATTACATTACGTAGCTAGCCTATATACCTCGAGATAAATCAAAGAAAGATGACTTTAACTATCGAGTTTCCTGCCAATATATGACTTTTTTTTTTTAAATTTTTGCGACAATCCGCGATTCGAATGTCCCGAAAAGTAGGGCGCCAGCGCACACACGTAAAGACTCTAACGGAGCGTCCTACTACTAGCCGATACATATACGTATCAACGAGATAGGCTGTCGATCCTCGAAGGATGGTTGACACGAAATTAAATTTCCTAGATCGATTGCCAATCGAGGCGAAACGAGCGAGAGACTGACATCGTGCTTATCGTTCCGTGTTTATCGGAGTCGATTGGGGGGGAAAAAGAAAAAAAAAGAAAAAATGAAAGAAAAAAAAAGAAATAAATAATAAAAAGGAAAACGAGAACAAAATTAAGAAAAAAAAGATAGAAGGAGCCGAGAAAAAGAGTAAGGTCCGATTCGTCTGAATAAAATAAGAGTAGCGAGGAGTGGTGCTTAGGAGGTGGGTATTTTGAGGGTGGCATGCGAGGGTGAATCACGACATTTGGAAGGGAGAGAAAGAGAGACGGCAGTAAAGCGTTTGGCGGCGAGGAGGTGTCGCCATGGAGACGGGGGATCGAAGGCATGCGCGGGAGGTGCGCGCGAGCGCATTAGGACGATCCACGTCGTGCGGTGGAGCACAACACGGGGGCTGCTTTTTCGCTTTGGCACACCCGGGCTCTCTGCTGGCTGGGCGGTGTCTGCAGCCTTCACTTTCCTCCCGAAAATCGAAGGCTACGGGGCTGCTGACCGGCACTTTTTTCTTCCTCTCTCTCTCTCTCTCTCTCTCTCTCTCTCTCTCTCTCTCTCTCTCTCTTTCTCCTCTTTTTCTCCGTCTCTCTCTCTTCCTGCTTTGCTTCTCTCTTTACCTATCTATCTTATCTACTTTTCATACCTTGTACCTATCGCAATTTTCCTTTTCATCTCTGACACTTTTGGTTCCGCGAAGAGTCGACACGTGTGCTAAAGAAGACGAGGTAAAGTAATAAAAAGAGGGGGGGGAGGAGGAGGAGGAGGAGGCGTGCATCGTCGGATCAGTGAAAGTGTCGAACCGATAGCCGCGTAAACATCGTGAATTGTCGTGTACGTACGTGCACGCGAGGCGCTGCTGATATTTTGGCCGGGGGTGGATGTGTGCGGTGCTGCCAGCCGCAGGAGTAAAAGGAAACGGTGACGGGGACGGAAACGAAGGAGAGAGCGAACTTTGTCGATGACAGGATGACTTTTCCTATCCGTTTAGAGGAATGCGGCCTTCTCAAATCGTGCCTTGTTTAGCGTGCGAGAGAGAGAGATAGAGGAAGAATAACAGCTGATTCCATTGAGTCGTAGCGTGGGAGAAATGCGGAAACGGCTCTCAATTTTGTCCGAAAGATATTTTTATCCGAGAGATCATCGTGGACGACGACGAGTTTCGCACGATCGAGAATCGAGTTGACCTGATTTCGTCCTTGGACGAATGCAGGATCGATCCTTCATGAGCTTGTGCGTCTCTCTCTCTCTCTCTCTCTCTCTCTCTCTCTCTCTCTTGTATTTCTCTGTTGTCCTCTCTCGATCGTCTCGTTTCGTTCCGTCTTACTCGACCCACGCACACGCACCCACGAACGAAACTTTCAAAAGGATTAAGGCGCTTGCGACGATTCGATAATCGAGAATAACAATCGTCGTTCTGGCTGATCCTGATGATCTCTCACCACTGCCAAATCCGCGCGATCTATTCTCGGGTATTTTCTTGGAGAAGGTACGTAAATCTCTCTCTCTCTCTCTCTCTCTCTCTCTCTTTGTTTCTCCGTTTCTATCGCTTGTTCAATGGACGGATACTCTTCGAGCCTCGAGTACTAGGTTTCATAAACACGCGCAGACACGTTGTACGGTCTATCGAAAAACAAAGCGCGTTTTGTAACTGACGTGATAAATGACTACTTGAACCTATGAGAATCTATCTCCTCTCTTTCGTTCTCCGTCGTCATTTTCCAGCGTCGATATGAAACGGTTCGGTCCACTCTCGAGAAGTACTCTTGTGGCGCACACAATGTTTCGATTAATTCATAAAGAGATTATTATTTTCTTTTTATCCTTTTTTCTCTTGCGTTGAATACGCGTTTACCCGTACTATAAACAGAATCCTCTCGTAAACCTAGGATAATTAATTATTATCGAAACTTTGCTCTCTCTCTCTCTCTCTCTCTCTCTCTCTCCTATGAGAGGAGATAACGTTGTTGTTAAATACACATACGCTTTAACCCATAAACACATTCATATCGATATACAAGCGAATTTATGTTCGTAAATATTTGAAGAGCCGAGAGTGGCACGATATAGAATATTCTACAGAAGTTGGGGAAAACTTTCTAAATTTCCGAATAATTATGAAATATTGGTAGACGAAGTAAGCGCATTTTCTTACTTGCTCGTTCTTTTTCATGTGCAGATATTTCAGGGCCTAAAAGAGTTTTCCCCTTATCGATTATCTCCTAATTGCTTTCGAAAAATAGTGGAATATAATAAGAAAGCCGATCGTCTTCTATCCACGTACGAGCACAGATTCCGATTAGGATTGAAGCGATGTTAAGAGGAAACCGTTTTTCCAGGCAGTTTTATATAGCACAGAAACGAAGGCATCTTTTGTTTACTCAACGAGTCGAGAACGGCTGATGATTATGGTACAGCTTCTAGGCATTCACCTGCGGTTACGTTTTGCGACCCTTCCATCTAACCGATATGCACTTGCCTCCGCAACTTTCTATTCTCTTTTTGTCCCTTCCTGTCACCACTGTTTCCCCCTCTTAGAGCTTGCACAAATGATTTCTCTCGCTTTTCGCCTGTCACCTTGTCACGTTTTTACTTACTACTTCCACGTCTTTGGATTCGCCAGAATTGTATGAGATTTTTACACGTTTTCATTTTTTCCCCCCCACTTTCTTCTTTTATTAAAAAAAGGTCTTTCCTTACAAATACATTCGCAATCGTTTTCATATCGCTAAAGTCGTCATCGTCGTTGTCGTCGTCGCCATCTTTCTCGACGTTTTAATATCGAATATCGGACGCTTGATATATTTATCCTGGATACATGCTATCCTCAATTCTGTTTACCGTGCGATTCAACGCACATGTTTGGCATACCGTGAAAAAGTTATTTCCTCTTTCCACTGGATCATGGTAACGATCGTAATAACAATAATCACGGCTTGTCGTTCGATATAACTTTGGAAGATATATATACATATATGTTTTTACTTTTAGCGATGCCTTCTAGACGTAAAATTACAAACATACATACATACATATATATATAGCTATGTATCCCGTGTGAAAACATATCTGGGGATCGAATATTGTCGAGAAATGAGGAAATTGTGTTAATCCTCTTGTTCGAAATACTTCTGGCATGAAAAGAAACTTTGGATGCCAGCTGTGACTCACATTTAGAGTCTTCACCATCGGCTTAGAAATCAAGTTCTTTCGGTTAATATCGGGGTCAGTAATTTTGTTAGGGACGTCGGTACTTCATTAACTATTAATTATCGTCGACCGTGTAAATTTTGTCGATGTGATATGAAAGAAAAATGTCAATCTGGATGCTGGGGAGAGGACTCTCGTTTCTTCTCCGGATAACGCGATCCACGTCCGATCGATTTAATGTCGCGCTACTTTCGAAAACGAAGAATCGCATCGTATAATTCTCATTGTTGCGTCCTCGTTATTTTCATTTGAACTTTTAATAGGAAAGCAAAACTGTGCTGTGTCTTGTATTAAAAATATTTTTATTACGAGTAAAATCGTTCGTTTGTCGCGTATGCTTTAATACAACTGTGATAGGTAGAGTATAAGAAAAGTTGCCGTCGCGAGTGGTAAAATGAAGAGCGTGAAATTTGCGAGAAAAAGGATATCGAGCGATCAAACGGATTACGATCGAAATATATTTTTCCTTTTTAATTGAGCCTCTCGCTACGTTTTGAAGTTTCGGTTAGCAAAGACTAACGAGCAAGAAGAAGTAATTTAATGTTCACCATTCGTCATCTCGCGAAGCACGCTTGCCGCGAGCAGCGTTTAATTACGTCATTTTCAGAACGGTGTTAAAACGAGAACGAGAATATCTTTCTCGACGAGTGAGACAGGATAACGCGAGAAAAAGAATGAGTGCTGAGTACGCTAAGAGTACGAAATTCGATGAAAAGAAATTAAAACTAGCTCGAAATAGTTCGATTGTTATTATATCTGTCTGGGGCAGGGTGGAGGAGTGGGGGGATCGGGGGGCGATTAATGCGGGGCCGTGAATCAAAAGAATTTAACTAATTTCGCCAGTCGAATTTAATTTTTCTCACGGTCAACGAAAAAGAGACGCTTTTCTTTTCCAAGAAAGGAAAATCCTTGAGAATCGTCTCGCGTTTTCGATTGACTTTCATCGAGCGATGCCTTACCTTAAATTATCTCATAATTCTATCAAAGAAACGATGAAAACGAATTAGAAGATTTTCCTTTGCAAAGGCGCGTCGCCGAACTAAGAGAAAGGAAAGCAGGAACGATTAAACGGTAGTTCCTACTCGTTTTCTCTGACATACGATTATTCATTTTTCACGGACAAATTAGATATTTTTCTTACGTTATATCGGTCATTTGCCAATGTCTAAGTTACGTATTCATTGCGAGAGTAAATATCTATTCGCTTCTTCTTTTCCAGGTCTTTTTCGTGAAACTTTAACTTAATAATAGCTGGACAAGCTACTCAAAGCAACGTAGATGGTCTTTTATTAAAACGTCGGCTCCGTGCACTTCAGAAAATTGATTTAACTCTTAAACACGCCACGCGTTATATACCACCGTAAGTAGAGTTTACTGAAATTTTTCATCCGAAAAATAAACGGATATAAAAACTTTCCTTCCTTTCGCTCGCGACCCCCCGGCCTTGTTTGCGAGAGCGAGGAGCACAATGTGTTTAATAATGAGAGAAAAGTGAGCAGAGAGGGCGAAAAAGAATAAACCCTTGGTAAAGGGAAAAATAAATGGCAGAGATACTGGGAAACGTTTTCTCGATAGTCCTTCTTCGAGTTATTTCGAGAAATGCCGAGTCCGATTTCTATTCTTTTCCTAAATTCCTAAGGGAGGAAAGAAAGGTCCCTTGCGATAATCGATCTCGGTGCACGATCATTCTTGAGAATTTTCTCAAGAAAGAATTCTCGAAAAGGTACGGAAAGGACACGAGTCCATGTTTTTTGCGCTTTCCTAAAGACATTATTTTTCCTTTTCGCTCGACGATTATATAATTATCATAAATTATGATTTGCTCGTTCGTTATTTTCGTTGTCGTCGTTCATGTTATCGTATAACGATGCTTTTTTCTTTTCCTACCCACAAATTAGCTCTCGAGAGCCACCAGCAGCCTTCGTTATATATAAATTATAATAAATATTAGGTATTACCCGTGGACATAATGATCAATTAAAGCGTTGTAAAAGGTGAGATTTAATGGATGCACGAGAGGAAATAATTTATGGATGGCAAGCAACGCGTGCAAATTACGAGTCTTCTACCAAACAGTAGTATCCGAAACGTGCAAAGCAGTCAGATTTGCATAAACGTCATGCATAATAATTGATGTCTCGATAGTAAACGTTATATCGCATCCTTCCTTTCTCGTTCTTTTTCCATTTTGTTTCAACTAGGAAATTCGATACGCTTGAAAATGACTTTGTTCTCAGCCATATCGAAGCGTCGCCAACTAAGAACTGGTATTTCCGTGAATCGCGTTACCGGTAGTTTCCTTCCGTGAAGCCGCAGATAAATCCAATTCGATCTATCTCAGGGAAATTGAAATTTCTTAGACACCCTCCCTTCTCTCTCTCTCTCGCTCTCGCTCTCGCTCTCGCTCCTTCCGTCGAAACTAGATTTTCCAATAGAAATTATCGGACATTGGCTCTCTCGAAAAACAATCAACTATGCAAAAAGAATGCTAGGTTACCAGTTAAGCCTTTCTTTCGAAGCGATCGAATATTCGATCGTATTTGCCTTTCAGTTCGTTTCGTCTGTCCAATCGACTGTCAAATCAATGTCGATTAAATCGAGATTCGTCGAATATACTACGTACGCATCTGTCGAGAGATGAAAAGTATCCATCATTTTTAAAAGGCCGACCTATCGATTCGCCGCGAGAAAACAAGATGGAGAGAGCGAGGGGGACGAAAAATCTAGTAGCTATTGGCATCGCGAGAGAGAGAGAGAGAGAGAGAAAGAAACCGAATTTACGAGTAACTGGTGCACTCTGTGGATGAAGTTCTATTAATTAGTTGTTAAGTTGGCTCGTCAAATACTCTCGATCAAAATTATCAAAGAATTTTAAGATCAGCTTTCCACCGTAATTACTCTTGTCTCGTCTGTTTTTTTCTTAAAAACTTTGCGATGCTCTTCGTACTCGCCAGTTTCTAACTTGTCTACAACGACATCGACTTTTTTTCGTTAAATTACTACTCGGGGCTCGAATTTGTCCTATCTACGTTTAGACGAAAAGAAAGAAAGAAAGAAAGAGATGAAAAATGCTTTGGCAAAGATCGTGACTTTCTTTTCCAGTGTCTTCCGTAAGCGCAAACACCTTTGATAAAGGACGAAGCGACAATTAATAATACTTTACAACGATTTCCAAATCGTACAACCTAGATATTATGAAGAGTAAAATTATACTCTTAATTCGCGATTCGTCAATCATTCAAAACACGTCGTCTTCCTAAAGCGAAACATACAAACTGTTGTACTTCGAGGGATTCGTTTTGGTAACGAACGAGAGAAGCAAAAAGACGAAGAAAAGCAAGAAGAAGAAGAAGAAGAAAGAATCCTCTTTTAAAGTTTTCGAGATATAGCCAAGCTTAAAGTCGGAAATAGTAAGTAGTCTAACTAGATAATCTAGACAGTGACAATCGATAATAAAGTAAAAAGAAATAAAAAAAAAAAAAAAAAAAAAAAATTAAAAAGAGAATGGCAAGTGTTCCAAGATAGAAGAAGAAGAAGAAGGACGATGCGAAACGCAAAGGTTCTCTTGGCGACGATCCTTTCGCTTCTCGGCACGCTCGTCGTCTCCGAAGTGCAAGCTTGGAGATCGACGATCGGTCAGAGCGGAATTCGCGAGAGCTCGCTCGATGGAAGGTATGGGAATAGTCGTTTACCGAATCTGACCATTGGTCTGGTAGTGCCGCACACGAATTTCGGTGCGCGCGAGTACACAAAAGCGATCAATCGAGTGGTTAACAATCTTCACAAAGGTCAAGCAGCAAAGATCAGAGGTCAAACGAGATTTACCTTTCTCGACAAGTACGTTTTCACGCCGCACCAGGTGAAGAACACTATGCTGAGACTCACGCCAAGTCCTACAGGTAAATCGAAATAAATCGTACCTGCGTAAATTTCGATGCGCGAAATAAAAGAAAAAATTAAAAAAAAAATAAGCCCTTTTCCCCGAAGACCTTTCCTTCCTTTTTCCCTTCTGATTCTTCCTTCCTCTTTTTATTTCTCTCCATTTGTTAATGAACAGGAGGACCTCAGTTTCTTTTTCCTTCTATGCGTGACATATCCAAAGATCTCCTGACCGGTCAATATTTCAGGCTTAACTCACACCGAAACTCGCTCGATGGTTGCGAGTTTGCGTCCATGTATTTATTTACACGTCGAGTTACTGTCTCTCGGTATATACGGTGGATGAAATTTCTCTGGGAATTTCACTGCCCTCCTTGAGTCGTTTCCTCTCTCCCTTTCCTCTATTTCCGTAATGTTCTCGTAGCATCTAGATTCGCATTTAACATAAAATTAGATATACAATGAGTCCTCTCTACGCTATTATTTCCCTTCTATTTTTCTTCGAGTTCGTCTCTTTTTCTCTTTCTCTATCTCTCGCTTTTGTCTGACTTTTTTTTTTTTATCTCCTTATCGCACGAGGACTTAGTGCAATGGTTCTACATTGACAAATTAAGAACGCACGATCGAGAAATTGTTCGACCGTATACACCCTTCCAAGTACGTTCAAAATAGATACCTTACTACATTCTTTCTCTCTCTCTCTCTCTTTCCCCTTTCTTCTCGGCAATATCGAAATTACCATCACGGTTTAAGGCTTTAAAGCTTTATCAAAGAAATCTTTTTTGGAAACAAACTGCGTCTGAGGAAAACTTTCGCGCGCGCGTGTAAACTTTTTTTGATCGTTTTAACGAGAAAAAGAAAAAAGGTAAGAGCGTCGTCGAGAAATTTTTCTCATCTGAAAAGAGTTAAAACATCCGAGACGAATTAAATAAGGAGAAATAAGCATAAAGAGAGGGAAGGCTGGAAGGGATTTAAGAGAGCGACGGTATCAAGTTTTACAAGTGGATATTTTAATGTAAAATCCGCGAGCACCGAGGCGAGAATCGAAGGAAAAATGAAACTTTGAAAACTCCTTGACTCGTCGTGTTTTTGCTACGCCACGACTAACCATCAATATCTTTGTTGTTACTCGAACAAACTCGGGCGAAAGAAACTGACGACTGTGACGAAACGTGGCGTTATTATGAGCATGAAAACATAAAGTTTTACCCATCGATATCTCGTCGTCGTTAAGTGCGTTACTCGTTCTACTTCTCCTTCCTGAGGAAAATAAAGAGGGAGAGAGAGAGAGAGAGAGAGGAAGAGGGAGGAACGAACTACGGAATCTCGTTATGCTATGCATTTTTTATCGTTGCAAAGGAGCGACACAAGGAGGAGGAGGATAATAAAGGTGATAGCGAGGATGGAAAATAATGACGAAAAAGCCCCGGATATCCATTTCAAAGGGAAAGGAGGAGAACGGCCGATGAAAAGGATGAAAATAGGAAATTTCAAGTAACACGACGCGACAACGATCGGTTGTTAAGCGAGGAGAAATCCCTCTAGTATTATACTTTATCGTAGTAACGATCGATGAAATTTCCTTTTGCTTATCGAAAGGTATAATGGAGTAAACGTAAAATCGGATGGAAGATAACTAGAAGGAACTTACGGTGTCGCGTATCCGTTTTTGAAAATCTCTCGAAAGTCTTTGATTCGCGATCGATCGAACCGAATCGTTTGAGTACGCAAGTATATATGTATGTCCGTACCATCTTTAACGGTGAAAGAAACGAAAGGAAAAAGAGATCGAAAACGAGTGAACGTTGGCAAAACGTCGGGAAGGTTGAACGCGGAAAAGAGGTTACTCGGTCATCGCATTCATGGCCTACGTTCGAGACCCTGGATATCGAACTAGTTCCTTCGCTAAAGCTTTCTGAGCGTAAGATGTTTCTTTTTTTTCCTTCTTTTTTTCTCTCTCTTCTTCATATTTTTCTTTCCCTTCCTCTACAACTCCTTTTACTACCGTTGCTACTACGGAAACGTTTTCTTAAGGAACATGCGAGGTGTAAAGGAAAGCTTGTAAAATCAGCCTCGAATTCCAATAGAAAATCGAGTGTGGATTTCTGTTTCAGCTATACTAGATTCTCTCTGCAAGGATTTCCTGTCGTTAAACGTATCGGCTATTTTGTATCTGATGAATTACGAACAATACGGCCGTAGTACGGCCAGCGCTCAGTATTTTCTTCAATTGGCCGGTTATCTAGGAATTCCTGTTATTGCTTGGAACGCCGATAATTCTGGACTCGAAAGGGTAAATAGCTACGATAACGATCCTTCCTAGTCTATTACTTTCTCTCACTTTCACTCCCTTTATTTGTTTCAGAGAGCTTCGCAGAGCAACCTGCAGCTACAATTGGCTCCTTCGTTGGAACACCAAACGGCTGCGATGTTGAGTATCTTGGAGCGATACAAATGGCATCAATTCAGCGTAGTTACGTCGCAGATCGCAGGCCACGACGATTTTATTCAAGCGGTCAGAGAACGGATTTCCGATATGCAAGATACATTCAAGTTTAACATATTGAGCGCGGTACAGGTAACGAATGCGAGCGATCTCTTGGAATTGGTAAACAGCGAGTCGAGAGTGATGTTGCTCTACTCGACTCGGGAAGAGGCAATGCACATACTCAAGGCTGCCGAAGATTACAAGATCACGGGCGAGAATTACGTTTGGGTCGTCACTCAAAGCGTCATAGAAACTCTTCAATCGGCCAGTCAGTTCCCGATTGGAATGCTCGGTAAATCAGAAAATCTTTTCTTCCCTTATTTTTCTTTCTTTCTTCTTCTCCTCTTTTTTTCTTTTTCTTTCCTCTTCTCTCGATCTCTTGCACAATCGAGCTCGTCCTCGAGCTCGAATAAACAAAGTTCCTTGATCGTTCTCGCTTCGTCGAAGTTGCGAAGATAATAAAGAAAAAAGGAAAAAAAAGAAAAAAAAAAAAAGAAAAACCTAACCGGACAGAGAGGGTCTCTCTCTCTCTCTCTCTCTCTTGTTTATTCTACGGTTAATAAAACGTATCATGTGGTCGTTGCATTTAACGGCGTGACATCTACTCCCGCCGAGGAAAAATTAAACAAAGATGGCTGATCACTTTATCGTTTTTTCTTTCTTTCTCGTTCTCTTCTCGTCCAAATTCGTACACGTAGGCGTGCACTTCGACACGAGCAGCGACAGTCTCATCAGCGAAATCAACACGGCTGTCAAAGTTTACGCCTACGCCGTCGAGGACTTTGTAAACGATCCCAAGAACGCGAATTACACTTTGGACACTCAGTTGAGTTGCGAGGGTGCCGGGGAAGCAAGATGGAACACGGGAGACTTATTTTTCAAGTAATCCATCGATATATATACACATACACACACACACACACACACACATATATATATATATATATATATACATATATATTCGCGTATCGTACGTCTCTCCAAAGGAGCCAACTTTTCTAAGAAACTTTTTATTATGCAGATATTTGAAAAACGTATCGGTGGAAGGAGATCAGGGGAAGCCAAACGTCGAGTTCACTCAAGACGGTGTTCTCAAGGCTGCGGAATTGAAGATTATGAATCTTCGTCCAGGAGTTAGTAAGCAGCTTGTTTGGGAGGAGGTACGTTTTAAAACTCCCATATCAATGATTTTCCTGCTAAAAATTTACGGCTAATGATATATAAGTCGGGTAATCTCGGATTGTCGTGTCGTTTAAAAGATCTAATGGTACTTGGTAGTCGCGAATCGTGTAAATTATCCACGAGAGGTATCCAACGACCAACACGAAAACGTATAATTAAGGGAATCAACCATTTCTATACATTCGCTGCGAAACGATCTAGCTCGACCGAAAAAAGGTGGAAAAGGGAGAGAAAGAGAGAGAGAGAGAGAGAGAGAGAGAGAGAGAGAGAGAGAGAGAGAGAGAGATGCAAAAATACACAAGCATGTGCACAGGTGCCAGCAGCTTTCTATTTACAAGAATTTCCAGCACCGTTAATTCGACCTACTCGTCCGCTTAAACACATTACTCGGACTGCTACGTGAAATTCTGGCGATAAATTCATCTGTCTGTGTGTGTGTGTGTGTTTGTGGGTCAGAGAGAGAGAGGGAGAGAGAGAGAGAGAGGAAAAACAAACGGAGTGTTCTCATTGTCCTAGTCGTAGAAAAAAACCCATTACAAAAGGAAAACACAAAAGTAAGAATGGAAAATGCGTATATATACACGTGCTAGAACACCGATTGAACGCGATTTTTCGCATATTGATAACAAACAAAAGATAGAAAGAGGAATCTTCAAACAAAGGGCTATGTTCTTTCAAAAAAAAAAACAATGCGAATGCTGCAGCTTTGCGACCAGAGGAAGGAACAATGGATTCGGTATTTTGTATTGTCGCGAACAAAAAGTGTGAAACTTTCGTGTTGGAATCTGCACTTTTACGTTAGATTCCACTTTATGGATATATTATATCAGCCGGTGGAAAGATCATCCACGTTTCAATTGCGTTGAAACAAAAAAAACAAAAAAAAAAAAAAAACAAATAAAAATAAAAAAAAAACAAAAGAAAAAAATAGCCAGGTGTTCGTTCTGTACTTGAAGCTTATCGATCCAACGAATGTGGTCAAAGTTCGCAAACTACAAGCAGTGTTCACACGCGGATATCAATCTCCGAACGGAAACCCGCAAAGCACCCTTCGTTTCGTTTCTAATTAGATCCTCGTCCAGGGTTGACATCAATGCGAATCATATCAACGTTCTGCTCTGTCGTTTAATGGCCAGTAAATGCGTTTCTATCGATCGTATCTACGTCAAGAGAATTTTACTCCTCTTTACCCAGAAATGAAATTAGGAAAACATTGTTAACATTTTATCTTTTTATATCGACTCTTTTATTTTCTCTATGAGAAAGAAATTTCCTTCACTCGGAAAGATTTCAACGCGTTTCCCTTTATTATTTCATTTAATTTACTTTACTTCTTTCTTTTATTAAGATAGAAATAGACAATATTATTTTATTTTCTCACGTTCGACATACTTCACAACTTTTAGATCATTTTTGAATTTAAAAAAAGTTCGCCTTTGCTCCGAAACAATTTCATGTCGATAAAATGATACAAAATGAACAATGGGAGAAGCAACGGAGTAGTGGAAGTTAGAGAGTTTGTGTGTCGAACATGAAACACGCGCTAATCGTACAAGGTCGAGGCTAGTAATTAATCGGTTATCGGAAATAGCGGACGCTTCGATATTCCCCGTCTCTCTCGCTCTCCATATCGAGAGGGAGTAGTACGAGTTTGCACGTCGATCGTTGCCTAGTATGGACATCTAATTAGCGGAATTGTTCGAATTGCGAGTAGAGAGAGGGAGGGAGGGAGGAAGAGAGTACGAGAAAACATTTCTTGTTCTACGGAATAGTATTTGCTAATTACGGAAGCATCTCGATCGTTTCATTTCTTTTTCCTATCATTTTCTTCTCTATTTTTAACAAAAATTTAATTCGTCGTCGGCTTTTGGTTCGCGCAACGATGAATATTTACGAGACTATTAGAACGCAGCTTGCTATCATTCGCATTTCTGAAAATTCATGGATTCTGATGCGGCGAGTTAATATACGGTAGAATAAATCGACGACTTAACTGAAAGGTTATGCGATGATTTTAAGATTGCTCCTCGCCTTTTTCCGCTGGCTTGCCATCATCAAAAAGATATATATGTATATGTATAAATATATATATATATATATATATATATATATATATATATATATATATATATATATAGAGAGAGAGAGAGGTGGATGAACAGAGAGAAATTAGACGGCTTTTCATGAAGCAACCCTAACTAAGAATAATACGAGTCATTAATTTGGAAACTTTTCCTTCTGCCCCGACGAACTATCATCCTGAAGTGAAGGGAAAGTAGAAAGTTCGAGACTCTCCTTTCGATGAACGTACTTTAGATAAAAATCGGTAGACTTTGATGGATCGAAACAAAGTTAACGGTTAAGCAAAGTTAGTCTACGACGGTGGCTTAATCTCATTGAGAATGTAATTAAAATGTCGTGGTAAAAGGCCGAGTAAATAGGAAAATTCAATGTTTCTTCGCGCTTATCCTTATAAAATATATCAGTCAGTCTACTCCTCCAGCGAATGGACGCTCTTAATTACGTCATAGTCACGTTCGACATAATTTCGATTAATCTCAAACTCGCCATCCACCGTTGACATTTCTGTTCGGGTTAAAGGCTTTTCTTTCTCTTTATCTCTTCTTATTTGCAATGTGTCTCGTCGGTAGAAAATGAAATACTAAAACTTACTAAACTTTTCATTTTCACATGGAAACGAAATGAGATCCTTCTACTTTCCATATTATCACCATTATCACGCCGTTTTTTCTCTCATATATGAGATAAAAACGGACGAAGCGTTGTTAGTGCTAGTAAATCTCTTTTGGCGAACGTCCGTCAACGTTGGTGTCGGTGCTTAAATGAAAATATTCACGGTCGATGAGATCTGCATGTGTGTGTGTGTGTGTGCGTGTGTGTGTGTCTGCCCGCAGCAAATATATCCACATGCGAAGATGGAGATAAAAAGAGTGGGAGGTAACATGCGTGTTCATGAATTTTCATGACGAAACGTTTTGGCTCGTCGAGCTTCCAAGGAATATCGACTTCCAATAGGCGTGTGTCGAACGATCGTTCCGCAAACGGATCACTACTTGCGTCGGAGTAAACTGGAAGAGAAAGAGAAGACATTCATCTACGTATATGGCACTTTCTTTTTCGCATATTTCAGGCCTACAACCCTCTTCCCACGGCCTTTAACTCTTTAACCAAGTTTATATATCCCGTCGTAGAACAAATTTCATGCGTTTTTGTCGAATTTCAATCCATTTTACGTCCATCTCTTTTTCTCGATCCGGGAAACACGCTCTTATCCCTTTACGAAATAGGATCTCTGTTCCTTTGATTTTCGAGGAACGGATCTTCAAGTGACAACCGTTTAACCTTCCAAGTGGACCCGCTTGAAATTTGCACGTGGTAGAATATTGAAATTCGAGGGTCGTACATACGTAGACATATTTGCCATATATACGTACGTATGTACAAGCCATTTTGGCTTTGCGCATAAATTATATTCCGACGGTGCGAAGCGTATTCGTCTACACGAGAGATGAGTTTTGCTTAGTCCCCGTCATCTCGGTGGGGACATATTAATCGAATGCATATTAATTTTTTCACATCTTAATCTCTCGTTCAGATTGGCGTTTGGAAGTCTTGGGAAAAGGAAGGCCTCGATATAAAGGACATAGTTTGGCCGGGTAACACGCATACGCCCCCTCAAGGAGTACCAGAGAAGTTTAATCTGAAGATAACGTTTCTCGAAGAACCACCGTACATCAATCTCGCTCCGCCCGATCCTGTCAGTGGGAAATGCCTAATGGATCGTGGCGTTCATTGCCGAGTAGCCAAGGAATCGGACATGAGCGAGTAAGTGCGAGAAAAGTTTTACGAAAGTTCATACAACAACTTTGCTCCACTCTACCCTCCTCTCTCCTGCGCTTTCTTCACCCATCTATCCAGCCATCTTCACCTTTTTTTCTTTTTTTTTTTTTCAAATTCTCTCGAATCTAAATTGGCAAAATTTTATGCGATTTTAAATTGAAGAAAGATTTTCCCTCCTTTGGATTCTCTAGGTTTCTCTCGCGCGTATATCGAGGCCGCGCGATGCATAGGGTAAAGCCTTTTTTGATATTTCAAAAGACTAGTCGATCCGCCTAACATTGCCGCCTTGGGATAAAGAGCCTGTAGGAGGAGTTTATACAAAATTAAGGCGGACGCGGAGGAGCCTTTGAGAACGACTCGAGCGCGGGAAGAGAGAGGAGGATAGTTTGAACGTAATAATAGCGCTCGAGAGATCAGAGAGAGAGAGAGAGAGAGAGAGAGAGAGAGAGAGAGAGAGAGAGAGAGAGAGAGAGAGAGAGAAGCTGTATAGGCTAACAAACTCATCGATAAACGAGTCCATCGTGAAGAACATGTTAAACTTTGAAAATTGCCTCGATTAGAAAAAATATATCGGAGGAAAAGTTCCAATGAAAATATTCGACGATCGAAAGGAAAAATAAAACGAACGTTCGCATCGCGTTAACGGGTAACATCGATACAATGTAAATCGACCAAGTTTCGATCGATTTCCTTTTTTTTTTTTTGTTGAACGAGAACGCGCGAACGGTTTGTTATCTTTTAGTTTGTTATACATTGACTCCACGTCATTTAATCTTTCTCGGGGCGAGCCAATTTTAACGCTTACCTTTCGTTTGTTCAAATTCTAAACGAGTGCAAATATTTTCATCAAAACAACGTTATGCACTTTTACCTTCTGTTAGAATTTATAACGTACGTTGGTATTATATATTACATAAATACATATGTACCTAGAGAAAGATGGATATATACGACGAGAAAATGTTACGTGCGAAAATTATTTTACGTTCGTTTTAACGCAAAAGCATGATTTATCGCGATTATGAAGAATAGTTTTCGATGTCGCGGAATCACCGGAAGAATCTCGCGAGTCTTTGTTCCTTCAAAGGATCCTCTTCTCGTATTCTAACTTCAAACTATTTCCGGCTTTTAGCGGTTCTATGTAACGAGCCTCGAGAGATTCTTCGAAGCTCGTTATCATCTCAGACGGAGGAATGAAGAGGGGTGGGGGGAGAGATGAGAACAAAGGAACGAGCCTTTGCTCAAAGAAAATCGAACGTCGAAGCGACGTTTTTTCCTACATTTTTTTTTCATTGGAAAACCGAAAGAAAAAAAAGAGATTCACGGAAAGGCCAAGCGAACATTTTTATTTTCTCTCCGTTCTTTCCTTCTTAGCTTTTTCGAAATAAAAGTGGTATCCCACGGGAATCAGCGGTTGTCTCCTGAAAGTTAGGGGACGTAACCCCAAGCGAGTAATCCGCATGGCAAAGAGAAGGTTCCCCAAACGCGTTTAAGGGATACACGTTAACCGATATCATCCTCGTACATTAACCTACAAGACCAAAACCTTTATCCGTACTTTTCCTTTCTATTTCTCTTCCCTTTTTCTTGGAACGGAAAAGTATAAATGCTTTCCCTATCTGCGCGAAATAGAATGCATTTTCGGAAAATCCTCAACAAATTTATCCGCTTTGTCGCGAATCCTTCGTTTAAAGGAGCTTTGTAAAAGGAAGAAAAAAAGAAAAAGAAAAATAAAGGTACCCACGCACGATATATAAATACTCCTTTTACCATGGATATATTATTGATAACTATGAAATTAAAGTACTTCTTTATCAGTCGAATTATACCATTGATTCTTTTACGATGTTTCACTGTGCTCGATTCATTAATGAATTAATTTTTGCTTTTCTCTCTAGGTCTCTCTATTCTCGAGTACTCCAAGTCCTCCCGCTGGAGTATCGTGCGCAAAATTTATTACGTATCCCGATATAAGTTTTCAGCATTTAGTAAAATGGCGCATTTTTCTCGCATTCGAGCATTTCCTTTTTATTTATGAACGTTCTACGAGCAGCAATAAGCGTCGGTATGGATCTTCACCCGTCTATCTCGGTTACGGCCAGTGTTTCGCCAATGCGTCCGTGTAATTCGAGCGATACTACCGATGCAAATGTAAGCTTTAAATCGCCCCTTTTTCCCCCCTATCCCTTCTTTTCCTTCATCCTTTTAAAATACGACTGCCATATACTTTTCTTCCACGTTATCGCGCGTTTTACTACGAGTAATGGCTTCTACTACTTTACTTATAAGTAACTACCTACTTATGTATGCACACAGATATAGCGAGATTCATTAAGCGCTTTGCAACAAATTATTTACGAGCGAATAACTTTTTCTACTTTCTCTTTTTTCAACCTCTTGCTCAAGGGAGTAGTTCCGATATTAATCGTACAAACAAAGTCGCCAATAATTTTGAAGAGTGAAAGATAAATCTTGTCGTTAATTAGTACGTCAATTAGATGCATGATAAATTGCATTCTTCTTTTTTTTGTCTTTTTCTTTGAAGTTCGTCGTTAAGAGAAAGAATCGTTTGAAATAAATCATTTATAATAAAATTATTTCATTCATTATAAAGTTATGCGGGAAGTTTCGTTATTGACATGTACGAACGAACGCTATCACTTTGTAATCGATTTACAAATGAGCGTTAGTTTTACAAATACAATCGATCGTTCGATTATAAAAATTGACGTAATATCTTGTTATGAATTTTGCAAAGTATATTTACGTGCATTCGCATCTTTATATCAGGATAAATTTGGCTCGTTTCAGGATGGACATTCAGTCGGCTCAAAAAAACGAAAGTTTTTATCAATGCTGCAGCGGATTTTGCATCGACCTACTGCAAAAATTTTCGGAAGAAATAGGCTTCACGTACGAGTTGGCTAGAGTGGAGGACGGGAAATGGGGTACACTCGAGGTAGTAATCTTTAGAAGCAAAGATCGACGGTGACGGCATCGACGACGAGATTATTTTTCCTTTTCGATCACTTTCTATTTTCCTTCAGAACGGAAAGTGGAATGGCCTTATAGCGGATTTGGTTAACCGGAAGACCGACATGGTAATGACGTCCTTGATGATAAATTCCGAAAGAGAGGCAGTCGTGGACTTTACCGTTCCTTACATGGAAACCGGAATAGCCATCGTTGTTGCGAAACGAACTGGAATAATATCACCCACAGCTTTCTTGGGTGAGTTCATCCTCTATTCGCAATACTTTTCTTCATTTTTAATATCGCAATCTACCGATCTCTAATTATACGTACAGTATAACGCAGATTACATTTCTTTATCTTCGTAATTATGATTTCAAGAAGAAGAAGAAGAAAAATAAAAAAAGAAAAGAAAAAAAGGAAAAGAAAAAGAAACATATACTTTCAGAGCCATTCGACACGGCTTCCTGGATGTTGGTGGGAATCGTCGCAATTCACACCGCGACGGTAATGATACTCTTTTTCGAGTGGTTATCACCGTCCGGTTTCGACATGAAGGTAAAGCCTTCAGTCGCTCCGCAGAAACTGGTACCTTTTATTTTTGCTTCTTATTACTCTTATTAATTATTATACATATATTTTTTTTATCTTCGCTCCTTCGCACGAACTCTCTCTCTCTCTCTCTCTCTCTCTCTCTCTCTCTACGTCGTCGTCCTTTCGCACATCGATGTTACTCACGCCGCCGATCTCGTCTAACTCGTATATAGTTAGCATCGGCCTTTGTCTGTATGATTATGCGTCCTTGTTTCTTTTTGCATGTACACGATACACGCTCGATATCACGACCATTCTTATTATTATTCTTATTATTATTATTATTATTTTTTCTATTACTTTTACCGTAAATGCTAATAGCTAATAGAAATATGCCTTTTTTAACGTCTCTCTCTCTCTCTCTCTCTCTCTCTTTTTTGCCCCTCGTGAAGAAAATTCGCACGAATAAAAGATTCTCTTTTTCGTCTTTTCGATATGTAGAAAAATCCATCGCCGAATCATCGCTTTTCGTTTTGCCGCACTTACTGGTTGGTCTGGGCGGTACTGTTCCAAGCAGCCGTCCATATCGATTCTCCGAGAGGATTTACAGCCAGGTTCGTGAAACTACAAATAATCGAAATCCCTTCGGTCGTTTGGCCGATGAAATGAACGCAATTACGCAAACAGATTCATGACGAACGTTTGGGCGTTATTCGCCGTGGTCTTCCTCGCCATTTACACTGCCAACTTGGCTGCCTTCATGATAACGAGGGAGGAATTTCACGAGTTCACCGGTGTCGACGATCATCGACTGGCCAAACCGTGGTCGCACAAGCCCATGTTCAAATTTGGCACCATACCTTGGAGTCACACCGACAGCACACTGGCTAAATACTTTAAGGATATGCACTCTTACATGAGGGGCTTTAATAAGAGCAGCGTGGCCGAGGGAATCGAGGCTGTCATCAGCGGGTAAGTGCCATCGTCGTATAAGTTTTCGAGACTTTCCTAAATCGAAAGAGATAAAAAAAAAAAAGAAAAAAAAGAAAAGAAGAAATCTTGCTGCTGTGCGAGTTAACTGAAGATCGATTTGTCAAACTTTCGCGAAACTTTTTTGCGGCCTTCGTTATTTTCCTATTGAATACGTCTGACAGATATGTTGAAGTATTTTTTGTCGCGCAGTGAAATGGATGCATTCATATACGACGGAACCGTCCTCGACTATTTGGTCGCTCAAGACGAAGATTGCAGGCTTCTCACGGTTGGATCTTGGTACGCCATGACGGGATACGGTTTGGCCTTTTCTAGAAATTCCAAATATTTGCAAATGTTCAACAAACGTTTGCTCGATTATCGGGACAACGGTAAGGACCTATAGTATATAGTACAGGACTTAAACTATAGTTTTCCCAATGATTATATCTGTGTGATCGACGACGATAGGTGATCTCGAACGTTTGAGACGCTTCTGGATGACGGGCACGTGCAAACCGGGAAAAGAGGTTCAAAAAAGTAGCGACCCTTTGGCGCTCGAACAATTTTTAAGCGCTTTCCTATTATTAATGATGGGAATTCTTCTCGCAGCCGTCTTCCTTCTTCTCGAACATCTCTATTTTAAATACGTGAGACAACACTTGGCAAAGAGCGACGGCGGTGGATGCTGCGCTCTTTTCAGCTTGGTAATTTCTTCTTCTCCCTTTACATTTAACATTAAATCTATTTATATTTCTTTAACGTAAGCGCGCGTTTAAAAGAAATAAAGAGAGAAAGAACGAGAACTGATTTAATCAAAATGAATTTTATTTCGAAGAGCATGGGAAAATCTTTAACCTTTCGCGGTGCGGTTTACGAGGCCCAGGATATACTGAGACATCACAGATGCAGAGATCCAATTTGCGATACTCACTTATGGAAAGTGAAGCATGAGTTGGACATGGCTAGGATCAGGATACGACAGCTCGAGAAGGATCTCGAAGCCCATGGAATAAAGCCCAGTCAGACCAAGTACGTCTTATGTTCCTATCATCTAGTTTTACCTAACTCGATTCTCTCTCTCTCTCTCTCTCTCTATCAATCTATCTATTTCTATCTTACTCCGTCTATCTTAAGAAGGAAAATTCACTCGGCAGTTACCCATATCGAGTATTTGCATTGCGATCGAGCAAGGACTCTCCCAACGAACGAGTCGAGAGTAGATCTTTGCTATGCTTTGTTCCGCTTCGATCCGCCGCTCTCTCTCTTTCTCTCTTTTTCTTTCCCCTTTCCTTTATCTCTCTTTACTATCCAACCCTTTCCGGCCCCCTGCTTGGTTATAGTTCAGGAAGCTCCACTTTTCCGATCGGACAAAAGCTTTCGCTGTCGAATCCCGCAAAATTCCTTCTTTCATTCAACGATCGATTGACCTTTCTTTTTATCTTCTTTTAACCTTCTCGTTTTTATCCTAATCCTATCCCTTCCCCTCCACCTACCCTCTTTAGATTTTAATGTTTCCTACGTTTCCTAGTATAATCTTACTACTTAGATTCCATACGTACGTGTAATCGAAAGGTCAATCGACGTTTACTTTTCTCTTCTTTTTTCTTTGCTTTCTAACAATATGTTTTATATACAATATGTTTTTTTGCAGAGTGATATTTGAAGGCTTTTTATTTATCGACAGTACATCGAGTCTTTGCTCTTAATGCTTTTTCTATTCACTTTCAATTCTTCGAATCAATCTCTATCCGTACATATTTGATCGTAAAGCAAAATTTAATCCCCGTATATTATCTATCATTTACGCATGTAATATCACTGTAACATTGACTCCACATTGTTTCTAGCCCGAGAGTTAAAAGAAAAAAAGAAAAATTAAAAAGTAAATATATACATGTATATTTTACTCTCGCCTCACTATTCTGCTCAATACTTTGCTCGCACCAGCATGCACGCGCGTCTTTTCCAATATCTCCGATTTTCTTTAAGTATTTACATATGTATATACTTACACATATCTTTATCGTACTTGTTCGAAATACATAAAGAAACGTGTGGCTTTAAAGATTTCGTTCGAGAAATAATAGGAAAAATTCTCGTTGTCTGCCTAAAGGAAAAGAGGAATATATTAATATAAAAATATAAAGAAAAAGGCAAAAGAAAAGAAAATGAAAAAGGATAAAAAAAAAAAAACAGGGAACCAATCGTACCATTAAATTTTTCAAGCAACTATCCCGATATAACGCGATCTTCTTCGTCAAATTTCATCGCTCACGGTTCTCGACGAATAAACGCATCGCGACGTGTCAGTTTCAAACTTTTTTTCACTTTTGCGAGAACTAATAGAACTCGAGTATTCAGTTCGATGTAGTCGATGAAACAATGAGATAGAAAAAGAGTCAGCTTGAAAACACTTCTTTGAGGGATGATGGAAGAAGGACGAAGAAGACGGCGGTAAACGGTAGTGCGAAATATAATGGAAAGGAAAAACTTTTCTACTTGAAATTTGAAAACTTTCCTTACGCGGATAGTTTTCGAAAAGAATCGAGGTTATCCGTGTTGGCCGTCGAATCGTTTCTCTTCTCGCGTTCGTATTTTTCCTTTTCTATATCGATAGAGAGAATTCGCGATTGAAGTATTCTTCGAACGGCCGATAGATCGATAAATCGGATTGACGATAAAGAAGGATTGGGAGAACGCATACAGACTTATCTCGTATGGATCGGGTTCGGATTCGCGAGAGAAACTTTTATCGAGTCAAACTTAACGCGATGTCGCAAGACGATAGTCAAAGATATTGTAAAGGAATCGACGAGGAGATGCGATCTATTACACTGATGATGATGCAAAGAGATCTGGCGCAATATCCTGGCACATATCCTGGCACGTCGGCTTTTTTAAAGGAGGAAAACCGGAAGTCTGGCCTGGTGGCGAGGATGCTTTCAAAGTTCGGACCGGCATCGACATCCGGAACCATTGACGGTCGAAGCGCCGCATCCGCTACCGCCATACTTCGATTCGTAAGTCCGCTACGACAAAAAAAAAAAAACGAAAAGAAAAATGCAAACGACCTAAAAGATTAAAAAAGAAAAAAAAAAGAAAGAAAGAAAGAAAAGAAAAAAACCTAAGGACGTAAAGTAACGTAGGAACGCTCCGCGAAAATTCTTTTTTTTTTTTTCTTCTTTTTCCATCATTTTCTATTCTCTCGCGATCACTGTTTTTGTCGCAAAACCGAAAATCGATAAGGACAGTTCCTACGTTATCAACGACGACGAGTCTCGGACGTGCGTCACGAAAACGTTCGCGGGCTACCTCTTATCATTCAACATTCGATGAATGCGATCGAACGAAAAAAGCCAGTTTATTTTTTAACGATCAATTACAACGCGCGATTCCAACGCGTCCTCCGAGACTCGAACGACGCGTGCAGATCGTAAGTGAAGATAAAAAAAAAGATGCCCGATCGTAGATTAGTCGCTTTGCTTGTAGATTAGATCATACGCATTTGAATTTTATCTCATATATACACACACACACAATATATATATATATATATATATATATATATATATATATATATATATATATGTATATACATACTTCTATTCGTTTCGTACTTTATTACGAAACTATATATACTTTACACTTCGATGTGCTCGAAAGCATGAGGCATGCCAGTTAAAGATGAGAAATTCGAAATTGAAGATAGTAATTAACGAATCGACGTTCATAAAAGAGATCCATTTTGTATCGTTTATTCGTCAAATGGATCAAAAATGTATCGTCGTTCGTTGGAGCGTGCAATTTGTGAATATGCGTGTGTGTGCCAAAGAGAACATCGGAAAGAAAGTAAGAAGGAAAATAAGAAAAGAAAAAAGGAAAAAAAAAGGAAAGAAAAAAGGAAAGAAAATATACATACGTTCGATATATCCCAGTTTTACGATTATTCTCAATTCTGTCATCTTTTTATTCGCTTAACAGATTCATCGATGCGGTCGAGGTCGCAAGGCCGAGAGACATGAGCACTAATCACGTAGTAAGCACCGAATACGCGGAAACCTTTTTACCTACGGAGATTTACAGGTTCGTCAAGAATATTTTTATCTCTTATTTTCTATTTTTCATTAAACCTTTTTACTCCTTCACATTTTGCTGTTTAATCTTCCTGGTTTTTTTCTTATTCTTCTTTCCTTAGAATTCCTGGCACGGAAGGGGTAAGAACGGAAATTGCAGAAATGGAAACAGTTCTGTGATCGTAACAGGTACGGCCTTCATCGCCCAGACATTAAAAGAAGCCAAACAGCCGGGAGACACTTGTTCTTCTGATGAAAAAGAAAAAAAACAAAAAAAGGAAGAAAAGAAAGAAAAAGAAGAAAGATATTCCGTCGAATCCACGAGCATCGAATTGCTTCTTTGCCCTTTCGGAATCACGGACGACGAGTTCTTTCGTCTCTCCTAAAGGATATTTTATCGATGGACGCGATACGACGCGACGAACGAACGATTTCAAAAATCTCGATCCTTTCCCTTAAAGAAGGAGCCTGAATTTTACAACATTTTTTCCTTAATCAACGAAAAAAAGACGAATATGGAAAAGAGAACGACAATGACGATGATATTTGACACCGTTCAATGCCTAATCGACTCGTCGTATTTCGCCAATAAAAAACGATAACGGAGATCCATCCTTAACCTCTCATTTTTTCTTCCCCCCCCCCTCTCTCTCTCTCTCTTTCTATGCGTCATATGTATTATATATAATATTTAATATTTTTCCTTACTATTAAAATCTCCTTCCGTATCCTTTCTCGTTTTCTCTCTTCCACATGGAGAATGAATTTCCACGAAAAAATGAGGAGGTTGAAAAAAAAGCAAAAGTAGTGAGAGTAAATTGCGAGATTCACGAGTGAAACATGTGAAAGAAAAATGGAAAAGAATCAAAAAAAAAAATAAAAAAAAAAAAAAAAATATATATATATATATATATATATATATATATATATATATAAGTACATACATTCTATAACGTACCGTTTAAACGTACGCGACTTTTTCCTCGGTCCTTTCTAAATTCAATTTGTGCCTACAAATCGTACGAACACGACGGTACCACCTTTGCACCACGAGTTTTGTCTGCGAGCAAATATGAAGAAAAGGAAAAGGCAAACAAACGAAAGAGATAGAGAAAAGAAGGAAAGAAAGAAAAAAAGGAAAAAGAAATTAGATACAAGGAAAAAATATCATATTGTAAAAGCGCAACGAAATTATTCTTCGATTTTCATTGTCCTTTCGTGTGGTGATGGTCAAAGCATTAAGAGAGAGAGCTATTACCACGAGGGTTGTACCGAGCTATTTAATCTTGTGTAGGGAACTAAAATTAATTAATATTATTATTATTAGGGCAAAACACAATCGGGCACCAACAATGCAATAGATAGTTATCGAGTTCTTCTCATTTTTAAGAAGAACTATTTTAAACTTTGTATAAACTCGTGACCGACCATGGCACACACGACACGTAAATAATACTTAAAACAAAAAAAAACGTACATACATACATACATACACGTATACATATGTACATATATATATATATGTATACGTACATCCAATTCACGTACAAAGAAAAAGACGACGTGGCTGTAAGAACGCTACCCGGTAAAAAAAAAGAAAAGAAAAAAAAAAGGAGTAGTTATCCCAGAAAAGATGTGAATCTATGTGTTACCCTACGAGATTTAGACCGGATATATCTGCGAGTGAAATGATAATACCCAAAAAAAAGAAAAAAAGAAAAAAAATAAAAAAATAAAAAAAATAAAAAAAAAAAAATAAAAAAAAAACACGAAAAAAAGAAGAAAAAAAAAACATGTTTGTCGGTTAACGTTACATTGTACGCGCATCGATATAATTATTATACATATAAGGATATACATATACGTGCGTATTTACGCTACATATATAAGTTATTTCCACGTAAAAGAGAAAGATGAGCAACAAATTAAAGACGACGTACCGTGGACAAAAATGAGATATTCTAAAAAAACCTTACTTTGAGGACGTAATAATGCTCGATGAAAAAAATAATACGCTACACACACACACACACACACACACATATATATATATATAACGACGAACGATATGTAAAGTCAAAAACAAAAAGAAAAAAAAAAGCAGTAATGTATAAGAGAAATAGAAAAGAAGAGAGGTTACTACCTCGTCGTGGAGTGTCAGGCGTCGTTTGACGAATATTTGAAAATTGTCCAGAAAGACTAACAAAGAAAAAAAAAAGAAAGAAAATAAGACGATGGCAGAGTTTTCGTAAGACAACGTAGACTTGTAAAAGGAATTAAAAGATAGAAGAGATTAGAGATCGTTCGATGTATAACTCCGACGAGAGGAAATATTTTCTAATGCGTAATTTTGTGCCTGAGATACCAATTTCGAGATATAATTTGTAAAAGATCGTCATATTTTTTAGACCATATCAAAGAGCCACAAGTAGAATTCGCTTCGACGTCCTGACGCTCCGAAAATTTTTGCAAACGATAACTATATATATATATATATATATATATATATATATATATACGAGATGTACGCTTACGCGTACATAATAATTAATGATCGTAAATAAAAAAAGTGGGATTTACGTGTATGCTATTGAAATAAAATGTCCCGATGAGACGAAGCGCAGCTGTGTCGATGTAAAACGAAGGATGAAAATGAACGTTCGTGGATGGTTCGAGTGGAGGAAAAAAAAAAAAAAAAGAAAAGGAAAAAAAGAAATGAAAAATTTACGAAATAAGCGGCAGCGTTTGAAAGGAGGAAGAAATTAGGAATGGTGATTGATTGATCAACGGGACGTTTCGTTAGGGGAAAAAAAATAAAGTGCGATCGTTACATTCCATACGACGCAACGGAGACTTGAATATTTCCAAGGCGCTTTCACTAGATTTTTCTACTTTCCAAGCGTTGCATAATTGCCGGCAAGAGACGCCTCTCCCGTTCGACGCCGCTGATCCTTGGATCGAATGCGCCCCGCGAACCCAAAGCGGAAGCGGAAACGAATGGGAAATGTTAAACAATAATTTTCTACGATTTTCCTTCTCGAAAGAAACAAGAAGAAAGCAGCGACGTCGATCGTCGCGAGCTAAGCTCTCCGGATTTTTAGATTAGGTAATATATACGATACGAATAAATATGATTGAAAGAGAGAGAAGAAAAAAAAAAGGAATAAAATATAGTAAAGTAAATTAAAAGTGTGCGCAAAAGGGAGGTTGGCGCCTAAGACCTATCCCAAATAACAATCTTAGAACACGTTGTTACTGTTATTGTTAAAGATAAAAGGAAGTGTTACGTTGTTAAGCGAGGAAACTCGATCACGCGATAAATTATCTCGTCGTCGCGGAGTACGAAATAAGCCGTCTCTAAAGTCTAAACTATAAAAGCTACGCTAATTATCCCGTAAGTTTAAGGAAAATATATAATAAGAAGGAAACTATACGTTAGGAGTCGGAAACGTTAACATAAAAATAATCACGGACACACTCATATACACATAGACGAAAGCTCGCACCTTTTAACCAGAAACACCATTGTTCTTCTGTATTTCCTTATTAAACACTTAAACCTTCTTTCTCATTTCTCGCAAGGATAGATCGATCCATCGATCGATCATAGAACGACATGGCCATTGTACGAACTCTCTTAGACACTGCCTAATTTTTTCTGCCAAGAGAAAACACTCGCACATGTACACGCATGCACACACACACACACATACACACGCGCGCGCGTAAACCCACGCATATCGTGCAAACACAATTGATCCCCTTTCTATCCATCGACCGATCGATCTATCTATCCAACGATACGTACTTTCTTATCCATACCGGAATTTTTCTTCGCTTACCTTATATATATATATATATGTTTTCTCTCATTTATCGTAGAACGTACATAGTCACTTGATAAGCGATATTGATTGTAAAATTTGGAAGGATAAGAAATACGTGCGCGCACTTATCCAAACAGAAATCGTTCGTTAAAAACTTGTTAAAATACCTGACCATGATGATACTTCGTTTACGTGTACGTAATCGTATCTACGTAAACAATAGGAATCCTCGAGGAATCTGTCAGTCTTTTTCTTTCTTTCTTTCTTTCTTTCTTCCTTCCTTCCTTCCTCTACGGAAAAGGATTTTCCGATTGATCCTCTTCTTATTCCAGTTACGGCCAAAAGACGACTCTTCCAATCGTGACATCTATCCAATGTTCCATGAAATATTACAATGTGATCGATGGAAATTTTATTGAGAATTCAAAGAAGAAGAAAGAAGTCATATCAACGTGATCGTTCATTCGTCCAGTGAAATTGTTCTCAGATTGATTTATTATCGCTCGACGTTGTCCTTTGTATTTTACGCGTGAAAAATAGAAAAACAAAAAATCGTGGGAGAATCGATATGATACAACGAAGAAACCGGAACGGGTCGCGCGCTCTCTCTCTCTCTCTCTTTCTCTCTCTTTTTTCTCGCGACTACGAAGATACATCATTTTTCCAATAAAAGAGTCGTGGCTTTCTATTCGTCTTTCCTCTGTCCCACTGGAGTGTGTCTTTGTCCTTGTTTGATCTTACTCTATTCGACATTTCTTATATGTTATATGTAAATTCATATGTGTCAATATTATAAATACAATATATATATATATATATATATATATATATATATATATATATATACATACATACATACATATATATATATATACATACATTACATATACATTCTACAGATGGATAAAAGAATAAAGATTGCAGAGTACCGCAGCTCGCGTCATCTTAACGAGGAATCGTCGTGTAGTAAACTTGAGACTTTGTGCCAACTAAACGTTGCTGTGACATCCGCGATTTAGGGAGATATCGTATGAATATGTGTAACAAAAAGTCTATATCTCGTGTGTATGTGTGTGTATGTATATGCGTATGCGTGTGAGTGTGTGTCTAACTTGTACATAAATGAACGAGGAAGGAAAAATTACGAACAAAAAGAGAAAAAAGAAAAAAAAAAAAAAAGGGAAAAGAAAAAGGGAGAAAAAAAATAAAACATGGGAGCTATCTTCCGACCGATAACTTTTCGTCCTCGTCGTCTGCTTCTTCTTTTTATCGAGCCGATGACATAGAAAGACTAAAAGAATGAGAGAAATCATAGGAATGTATTAGAATAGCGCGAGCGAAAAAAAAAAACAAAAAAGAAAAAACCAGGGAACATTGTTGACTATTCCTCGACTGGATGTTGTCCCATCCACCTTCTTCCTCGCTTCCCTCGATTCAAGAGAATAAAGAGGAAAAAGAGAGAGAACAAAAAAATGATCGCCGAGCAAAATAAGCGTAAAGGCGCGCCATTTGTTAAGAAATAATATAAGAATCGTTGATATCGGGTGATCGGTGATGGTGTAAGGCATCGTTCGTGGATTGCTTTTTAATTCGGATTGAAAGAAAAAGATGAAGAAGAGGACGAGGGAAAGAAAAAGAAGAGAGGATGTAAATTGGACGATGAAAGATAGCGACTCGAACGAAAAATATATTATTTCTATATACGTACTCCGTTGATCGATGCACTTTCGCGGAATGTGCGAACGATAAAGGCTTAATAAGGAACATACATGGCACGTAATTATATGTTGTTTCAAATAAAACATTGTTGTTTTGTATACCTACAGCGTTGTCTCCTTTTATTTCGATTATAACGCGAAATGGACGCCAAATCGACTAATCCTCCACGCTCGAACAATCGATTCTACGATGATTCTTTTTTTTTTTTATCAAAAACGACCTTATCAACGGTTGCTCGACTTTATCGATTTTCGTTGTAACAAATTCCCTACTTTCCTTTATCGACGAGTAAAATTATCGTTGCTACCTTATCAACGTAATATCCCAGATGTCGTTTTATATTCTTAATAGCAGACTAATATAACCTGTGTATCGTACCGGCACTAATTCAAACTTCCAATTGAAATAGCAATTTCGATGGGATGGTTAATAATGGAAGATGTTTCGACCGTATCACGTTATTATGTTCGATATGCTGTCTATCAAAGACCTCTCTCTACTTATGGAGATTGTCTTTTCAAACGATGTAACGATAAAAAACAAAGCTTTGCATTTCCTCTCTCGATTTTCCTTCTAACGAAATAAAAAGTTAGGAGATATCGGCGTTGGAACATCGAAGAAAGAAAATAGAGATAAAGAGTTGAGAAAGAGAGAGAGAGAGAGAGAGAGAGAGAAAGGGAGAAAATTTTTCGTTTGTCTTAAATGTCGCGGAAACGTATAATCTATGCGAAAAGAGAATGATCGACGGGTCGTTTGTTCGACGATCTCAAGCGAAACGAAGGGATTAAGGTAGGTTAAACAGACGCGTCCGTACGCTCGCGTTAAATCTTTTTAAGTGCACATCAGGAGAAAATGTCCAGAGAGATTCGAATTGAATTTTCTTTCGTTCGTGTCGTGGTATTCAACGCAGGAACCTCGCAGTAATCCGATGAGAGAGAGAGAGAGAGAGAGAGTGAAAGAGAGGGGGTAGAGTAGGGAAAAAGTCGGCAAACGACATGTGCGAAAGATTTCGTGCCTTCGAAATTGCAGTCGAGTCGTGCGAGCATAAAAAAGAGTAAACTCCCAGCACATTCTAGTTTCTCTCTCCATTTTTGATATACTTTACGAGTCCTATGAAAGTGCTGCACCTGTATTTTTAATAAAATCGCGTTTATTGCGTAATAAATAAAATTCGCCGAATCTTTGTATCTACGCCGATGAAAAATTATTATTGAGATAATTGTTAAGACGGATTTTGAAAAAAATCTTGAATAATTCTTTGTAACATTTGTATAAACGCGAAACAGACAGATAGAGAACGGAACTCTCGTTAATATTGAACTCTTTTTTCATTTTCTTTCTCCTCTCGCTCTCTTCGGTTCAGTGCCTCTCCCTAGTGCATTGTCTCATGGAAGAGCGAAAAATCGACAGAACCACTAATTGGTTCTGTCAATCCGGTCGTCGAGTGGGGAAGTAGCAAAAGCGACGGAGAGACAGGAGACTTTCCTCGCGTCGACGTAACACACATCCAAACTCGTTTTCGTGTTTCCATTTTTATAGGGCGCCAAATTTCGTTACGTTTCTTCTTCCCACAATTCTTTTTCTCTAACTTTTCCGACATTTCGGCTTCTTACCCAAAAGCCGAGAAAGTACGAGAGCTACGACGTGACGAGCAAAAAACAATGAGAACCAGCGAACTTCTCCAATTAGATACGACCGCGCGTCGACTTTGTTCATTTTTTGATCGTCGATGGATACCACCATCGCACAATGATTAAAAGAGTCAAAGAGAATACTTGAAAATTTTCGATATTCGAGATAAAAAAAAAAAAAAAAAAGAAAAAAAAAAAAGAAAAAGAGAAAAAAAAGAAAGAAAGAAAGGAAGGAAGGAAGGAAGGAAGGAAGGAAGAAAGAAAGAGAGAAAGAAAAAAAACAAAAAGAACCGTTACTCTTTCAGTTGGAGCTTATAGAGCGATCCTTTAATTTACAACTCGTACTTCTATGAAAATACAACGAGCGTGCATTTGCAGGAGCTCGCCTTGTATTTTATTTTATTCGCCAACTCGTTCGGCTTCCCACGCTCTCTTTCTCTTTCCATCTCGTTCGTTAGTACGCTCTGAAAATATAGAATAACGTTACTCGCGTAATATTTTTTTCAACTCATCCGTGGACCGCAAGAGATGGCTAAAATTCGAGCTTTCAAAGCGGCCATTATTGTTTTGTCATTAAGTCTGGATTTTATTTGCTACATTCGAACGAGCTCGTCTATGTACCATACATATGTATCCGTCTATGCGCCATGCATATGTAAATACATAGGTATATACAACTTGGATAAGGTGAAAGGCAAAAGCAATGCTTTTTAAACCAAGTATCTATCCATTCGTACGTTTCTATTTAATATGTACATACAACGCTTCCTAGCGTGTTCTCTTCCTGAAAGAATAACCATCTATCCTTTCGAATATCTCTCGTTAATTAACTAATTTGGTAATTAATTAAAAACAATAGGAAAAAGCGGTATGTAGGATATCTAAAAGTCGTATAATAATATAATAGTGATGACGTATCGCTTTATGTCCAGGAAACTTTGTTCCTGGCTTAAATTAATCTCTTTAATTATAACTCTATAATTCGTTAAAACATCAAACGACGAGCGGGCACGACCGCGCTCTCGCGTACTACTAGTTTCTTCTTCCTTCCTCTTAATTTAACAGAGGACGCTTGCTAATGTCCCCTTGCTGTCTCTTCATACGAGAAAGTAGAGTCAATAAAATAACATTACGTGTCTTTTTAAAATAAAAAAGAAAAAAAAAAAAAATAAAAAAAAAAAAACAAAGGAAAAAAAGAAAGGGAAAAATCAAAAAAGAAAAAAAGAAGATAAAAGAAAACGGAAAGGCAAAAAAAAAAAAAAACAAAAAGAAAAGAAAAAACAACGAGCTTGCACGCACATAGATCTCTCACACACACACACACACACACACACACACACACATAGATCGATGCACACACAGAAACACACGGTAAGAACTATCCTGCATCATGACGTCGACAATAAAATACTGCTTTCTTGCTTTTTTTTTTCTTTTTCGGTCAATTCGGAAACTCTTTTCTTCTCCGTACGTTCTCTTCGAGTCCCCAGTAGTAGCCAACAAATTCCGATCCATTCCCTTATACTTCGACTCTTCTCCTTCCATCCGAATGCGGCGCGTCGCGTAAGCGTAAACGAAACCAAAGTGATCGATGAAGGGTTACATTCGTCGGAAAACCTTTGGCACTGGGCTGGCTCGAACGAGGTTTGAAAATTGGTCTGACGGATTTCTTGCTTTATTCTCTTTCGACGTCTATCGTACTCGTCCTTCTTACCCTTTAGATCTTGCGTCTATGTGTGTGCGCGTGTGTGTGTGTTTGTATTATCCGTGTATAGGGAACGAGTGTGTGGGTTGTCGCCCATGTTACAACGACCCCATCTCTCTCTCTCTCTCTCTCCCTCTTTCACTGCACTTCACAGACGAAGAAAGTTTCGAAGCTGCAAGGGCTGTCGTTCCATTTTAACCCTTTACCGTCCCTATTCCACAATTCCAAACAGTGTTCCTCCTCGCCGTTCTCGTATCTATAAAGAAAGAAAAAAAAAAAAAAGAAAACCAAGAACATTCGAGAAATAAGAAAGAGAGAAATAAGAAGAAGAGAGATCATTCTTCTCCCATTTTCATCGAGAAAAAAGAAAAATATTCTTTCCGCGACTCTTAGAACGACGAAGCAGTTAAATGAGAGAGAGATGCTACCGACCGAAAATTGTTGGGTTCTCCGACGTTCCAGTTCTCGAACGTGATTGGCCGTCCATTGGCCATCCAAAAGAAGGTCCCTTCTTCCGCCTGATCGGTACCAGACGTCCAAAAATGTTCGTGTCCAAGCCCGAAGTCTTTGATGTGCTTCTCCAGTCTGTCGTTTTCTTCTTGGGAGGCTATGCTAGCAAGGTGCATACCGTGATAACGACAGTACTGCGACGCTCTGTACCAGTTAGCCTGCGAAACAAATGAGATAACGAATTGTCAAGAGACAACACGTGCTCCTTCTAAATCAAGTAAACTCTATCGGATTAGCAATTTTTTTTTCTCTATTAGCCAAAAAGACGATAGACTTTTAAGATATGCACGAGTAAGTAAGTTACTCGGATCTTTTTCTTGGTATATACGTAGGTATGTATAACTAAAAAAGCTACGCGTAGCCTACAGCTAAAAACCTAGAATTAGGTAGAATAGAGAGCGTAAGGACGCGCACTCGTTCGCCCGTAACGGGACACTCTTCTATTTGCTTTTAAGAATAGTCGTAATGACGGAAAAACGTCTTCGTGAAGTCACGCGAACTTTTTCCTTTTCTCTCTCTCTCTCTCTCTCTCTCTCTCTCGCTCTTCTTTCTCTTCTTCTCGATTAGCTGCTACATTATAAGGATACGCTCGATTATTATAAAGCACTCGAGTCCATCGGGTTGCCTCTCGAGAGGAACTCTACATAAGTACATACTAGTTACGAAAGGATAAGGATATTTCTCAAGTCATTCCATATTATGATTACGTGCTGACGTTCTAGTCATTATATAAAATTGATTGTACCTATGAAAGTAGGAAACATCGAGTGAGGTTCAAGAAAAGAGAAGAAAATCGTCTTATAGACGTATATTCCAACGCTCGACGCACAATATCCTTTCTATAAAAGGAATTTCTTTCGTAAAACATGTACGATCGCTTAATCATAAGAAGCTTTTAATTTTTTCTTTTTCTTTTTTTAGTAGATTTTAATTAATCGAACGGCTTAACACTTGGACCTTGTCGTTGAGAATAAGATGACGAACGATCAAAGTTCTTCTTCTTTCCTTGATTTCTACGATAAACGCGACCTTTCGCTTTTCGTAAATGGTAAATCGAACGATCTTCCGGCGCAACTTTCATCATTTCCGCTCGTCTCCGTAGAAATTGGTGCGGCAAGCCGCAAACCGGACGCGCCAGTGCCTTACAACACGACGTTCCTTTTAATAAGGTCATGCCATGACTCACAATCGTTTCGAGAGAAAAGGATGTAGAATTCTTTTTCTCTCCTTCGTATATTAAACGAAAAACTATAAAACATTTGTTTCTCTTGCGAGAGTCTCTTGAAAAGAGACTTTTCCAATGCAACGAGAAAAATCGATAAAATACCATAGATGGCGGTTGTATATTACTCGGTGCACCGTGAAGCGTTACTCGATGTGGTTAGAGGCACGGAAATAATCGAATAAAGTTCAGAGAGGTACGCGTGAGCGTGCTCGTCTCGTTTCTGTAGAGGACGATGACATCGACATGAGGATGACAGGTGAATCGAAGTAACCCGTCGGTTCTACTTTGTAACACATGTAATACACACCTTGAAGAAGATACCCAGGTAGTAACGTTTCTCGCCAAGCTTCAACAACGGCATCGTCCATCTGGAAGCGCTCAAGGTGCTACTTTGTTCGTCGACGCAATTTGGACAGTCGTCTGAAAAAGGAAAAAAAAGAAAAGATAAATGAAATAATGAACGAGATGTCAGCGAACGTCTTCACTGATGATGCTCTCACTTATAAAACGATTTACGCAATGATATTGATGACGGCGATGAGAGAAAGTAAAGTCAAAACAAAGTTTTTTCCTTTCCATTGATTCTCTCTTTCTTTCTTAGCAGCAGGGATTCCTCCATTCGCGCTTCAATCGCTTTCACTGCGAATGCAGCGGTACGAGAAATGCGATTGGCGTAGCACCGAAAAGTTTTTACTGCGCCATTGTTTTTGTTCGATAAAAAAGCACACACACATATATATATATATATATATATATATATATATATATATAATATGTATACGTGTATATATGATCGAAGGTGACGGAACGTCCGTGTATTTTGGGTGCGGTATGAGGGAATAAACGAAAATCGTTTGATTCCATATTTGCTGCCATTATTTTCACGTGAATTTTACTTCAAAGAGATGCACGCGGATTTACGAGTTTACAGGTAATACCAGCTTTACGAATTTTACGTATTTCCAACTTAAAGAATTTCTTTATTTTCCCACGATATAACATCAAACAATTTTATCCTATATTTAACATTATTAACGTTTTTAATTGTTAAGAATAAAATACAGCCATTTATTATATCATGCCAATAGATAAATACGAGTTTTCTCGTTTATACGAAAGAGAGATGGGAATGAATTAATTCATAAAGATGGAAAGTACCTGTAGATAAATATACATATATATGTGTGGGTATTTTAAATATCGTATCATTATTACTTTCGTTTGTACATAATTGAGGTACATGCAAACTCACATCGAGTATCAATTACGTTCTATGTTATGCGTACAATCTATCCTGTCGATCTGTAATTAATTTACGACGGAACGTAGTTTAAAGAGGACGATTAAATTTCAATTTAATTTAACGGCGATTATTTCTACGCGTATAAGTACTTGCATAGGTACTTTTGAAATTTATATTAACAATGTACGGTCTCCTTTCATTAATAATAAAGATCGTTCGTTAATGATAAAAACTTTCTTTCATTTTACATATTTCATTCGTTATAAAACATAAACGAGCAAGGAATAAGATTCGACGAATCAGCACATGAAAAGAGAGAAAGAGAGAAGGAAGTAAATGGAAAAGAGGGCTTGCACTTCCCTCCCATTCTATGTGTATATATATATATATATATATATATATATATATATTCCTTTCTTCAAAGGGTAGAAATTCGCTTTGGTCGAGCTCGGAGTCGTATTCGAATGATCGACATGCCTGGAATTGCAATTGCGTAATAAAAAGGCGAGTCACGGAAGGCTGCTCGAAGCTAAAGAATCGGAGGATGACGTGTAGCCCTATCTGTGCGTATCTCCCCATCTCTCTTTCTCTTTCTCTCTCTCCTTTCTCATTAATTGTATGCCATTGCTTACGTCAGAATTGAGTCATTTTGAAATACTCCGTAATGAAAGATTTCGAGGTCGATCGATTAATAAATTTTTTCGTAGGATCGTCTCGCGATAGAAAGAAATAGAAAAAAAAATTAATCGAGAGAAACTCGAGTGCTTTTCTTATTTTCCTTTTCTCTTTCGCTCTCTGGTAGACGGAAAATTCCCTTCGATAAAGTTTCCCCGTGATTCGAATCCTCGAAGAAGAAAGATTAAACAAAGAGAAGAGATAGAGAATACTCGCAATTTTCTACCTTAAAAGGGTTCTTCCCGTGCCGTTTGAGAAACATGCCGAACAAATTTGTGTTCGTTCGACCGCGACCAACGACCGAGAAGATCGTCTCGATGCGATCAAATCGAGCGCGTTAATGCGTGCCTTCGAAAAACTAATGTAAGACAAAAAGTATTTGATGTCCTCGAAGCGATGGGTGGAGATGAGGTAAAAGGAGGAGGAGGAGGAGGAGGAGAAGAAAAATGAATGAAAGAAGTTTTCTTCGTTCGACGGTCGCAAGCAAGCTAATTAAAGCAGCGTACTGCATATTTTAATAATCGCTTCGTTAATCTCCGTAGTTCCTCGGCCAATGTCGTATACCTACTATCTACTATCCTCGTCAGTGATAACAGCTCGCTCGCTGCATTAATATTCAACGGAATCTTATAATAGACATCTCAAGCTCTTACTTCCTGTTCTACTTTTTTTTCGTCATCGCCATCACCTATTCGGTGGTTGGTCTCTTCTTGTCGACGATGTCCTTTATGGTCAAGGAAAAGTATACTTTGGGATAGATTGACGTCGAGATGGCGAGGGAGAGCAAAGGTAAGAAGGTTAAAGGAAGGAGAGTAGAAGAGGGATGGATCGATTAAGACGATGTTCTCTCTCTCTCCCTCTCTCTCTCTCCTCTCTATTCCAGCAACGAAGCGTATTTGGTCTTCGATATAATCTTGGTGAGCAGAAAGCGATAGGGTTTAATTTAACGAACTCGACGAGACGGAGAAGGAGAGAAGGAGGTATATAGTACTTACGTATGTGTATATATATATACACACTCACACTTACGCCTATTTGAACTGCACCTTTTCACCCTCTCTTGCTCTGTTCATCTCGGTCTTTCGTCTTGGCGAAACTTGATTGGTACGCTCCCGGTCATCGGTAATTAAATTCCTGCGCGTGTGCGCAAAGATGAAAAGAACGCGCAACGCGCCTAAAGGACGAACGAACGGACGACGTACTGTCGAGAGTACTCGTTTAGAGTCGAAATCCGTTTAGGGACGGCTAAATTGTAATTAAATTCTCTCGTAATTACTCGCCCTCGTCGTGGTTAAATGTGGACATGGGGGTTCCTTTCTCTCTTTCTCCCTTTATATATATATATATATATACACACCTTTCGCACGGATAAGTGAGAAAAGGACAAAAGTAGAAAAGAGTTCTAACATTCTAGCAAAGCTTGTTCACGAACAAAATGCACGTACCTGCCTGTGCTCTTATGTCAGAAAATTTCAACCTTGACGGAGAAGAAAATGAAGGCACGCGTCGTTTGCTCCGAGCGTATATCCTCTTGCGTGTATATTAAAAGGTTTCGCGCGAATGATCGCTACTACTGCGAGTATGCAGACACGAACTGCAGAGTAGCAAGTTGTTGTTTCGCACAATGCCGCATTCACAATGCATCGACCCAAATCTTTCGGTACGATTTACAAATCCGGGAGCAGTCATTATCGAGCTTAAAAGAGCTCGTTCGCACGTTCCTTCTGTACGTATCGATTCCGTTCTCATTTACATTCTGAATCTCTTCTTGATACGTTCTTTATAAATGAAATTAACCAAAATGAGAAACATCGTGAAATCGAGTGGTTAACCGAATTGACACAGTCCGGTTCGCGTTAAAAGCGGTGTGCTTTTACGGTCAACAAATATTACATCCTCGTTACAATGAGGCAGTCAACGCTAAATAATGCATAAATTGCATTTGCATTCATTTCCTACGAATTTATAGATTGTATTTACGCAATCGAGTTTCGTAACGTCGATATGAAATTCACAGGGTCACACGAAATACCGAATTATAGTCGAGCTTGCCCGTCTGTTCTCTCTCTCTCTCTCTCTCTCTCTCTCTCTCTCGTTCTCCTAAATACATATAACACGAAACCGCGAATTTCGAGTTGTTCGAAAACTCTCTCCGCTTATTGGCGTAATTAATTTCACAGATATAAACAAAGGAAGGACAATAGCGAAATGCCGTGGCGATTGCGCTATAATCTCGAGAAGTTGGTTGCCTTCGAAAGGGAGTCGGAAATTATCTCGATGTCCTCGACATCAGAAAGAAAAGGAAAATATCAGATATGCGGATTAGCAAAGTATGAAATTAGGACATTCGATATTTATTTATTTATTTATTTCCCTTGCTTTCTTTCCTTCATTCTTTCGCTTCTTCGAACTTTGAACGTTTCCGCCAAACTTCTGTTCTGCTCGGTCGATTCGTTTTTCGAAGAATGAAAGGGACAGGTTTCAATCCTCCGATGGAAACGGCTGCCATCGACTGGAATTGACTCGGTCGAGAGAGTCGAACGAGAAGCGAACGAGTAAGCGCGCACGTGCGTGCTTCGCCATCCTGCTACAGCATCCATCAGCAGAATCTACCAGAAGCCTCTAGTCCCGCTGATCATTGCCGAATCGTTGCCGGATATAACGTCGCTACGCGTCACGAAAATCAAATTTCTCTTGTGCTCTTTCACTCGCAAATTTTCATTTCCATTGATAGGATTTTTTGTTCCGTGGTGGAAAAAAAAAAGAGATGCTCTTAATTTCGTCCGAACGAGCTCGAATATCTAGTTTTTTGATTTTGAAGAACGTTCGATAAATCGAGAAACTATCCTGGTTGTCCGTCAAACTTTTTTCTCTTTCTTATCACTTGATCGAACGAATTTTACGATTTCAAAAAGAAGGGAGATATCTTCGACTAGAGATTAAGTTTACATTTTTAGCGTTTAGTTTCGAAGGAAAAGAAGAAGAAAAGGGGAGTCGAGACGTAGAGATGGGAGGGATTTATCCAAGCGAAATCAGGACGAGAGGAGGAGAAGACGTTTCTCGCTCGAAGAATCATGGAACGTTCGGATTCGTTCGGACGAGTCCTGCCAGACAACCAACATAGTTTTCTAGTCTCGAGAAAAGGAATTCTTCCGAAGAAGAAGCTTCCTGTGCTTTCTCCGAAATAAAGGGTGTTTGGTCGAAACGTAAAAAAGAAAAAAAAAAAAAAAGTTAAGCTAGTTTCTTTTCTTTATTTCTAAAAAGTCCCACGTTTTTCTCGTTTCTTTCGTTTCTACAAATATCAGCGCCATACTGACATCCATGTCCTTTATGCTTTTAGAAACGTCGCTTCTAAAAGCGACGAGCCTCCATTATGCAAAAAGCGCGCTCTGGGAAGTAATGTCCTTGTATTCCATCGGAATAATTTCACCTTTATCTCTCTCTCCCTCTCTCTCTCTCTCTCTCTCTCTCTCTCTATCTTTCTTTGCCAAGCAGGTTTGATTCAAACTTTGTTCGCACAATTTCGCTTCTCTTCGAAGCGCAAAACGCAACCCCCGCTAGAGACAAAATTCAAAGCACGACTTCCGATTCGTATTCGACCGAGAATTCGACAAGATATCTCAAATATTCGAGCTGAAAAATATTTATTCCTTTTTTTCTCCTTTTCTCTCTCTCTTATTTATTTATTTTTTTTTTTTTTTTTTTTCCTTGTATATTTCCATCTAAGAGAGAGAAATGGCGGTAATCAAAGGCGAAACTTTCTCTTCGCTTCGTCGTCTGTCCTTAAGAAACGAGAGTAGTATCCGTGCTTCCAGCGCGATAACATTTTCGTTGCCGCGACTACGATTAAAATACCATCATTGCCACGTGACGCGAAGAGAAGAGAAGAAATAAGCAATGGAGAATTCGTAGGAGGACGAGGAAGAAAGAGAGAAAAGTTAAAAAAGAAGAAAAGAAAAAAAATATTGCAAACGTCGAGGGAGTATCGCGTCGATATCTTCATGTCAAATCGTTTACGATTGTATCGTCGTAACGTGCGACCGAACGTCTCCATTCCAACGGCAAATATTTCACGTGCGCTTGGCTGAGCGGAATAGCAAGCGTGCGTTTACCTATCTAGCGCGTTTACGATGGCCGCAGTAACTTGAGTTCTTCTTCGAGCGTAAGTGGGAGGGAAAGAGATGGTTCTTTCTACCAGCTTCTGCCGACTATAGGAGTATACTCCTCGTTTATACGCCACGTGGAACGGCCACGTGAAAAGAGAAAGGCCAACGAGAGAAAAAGTTAAGGCCCTCTCTCTCTCTCTCTCTCTCTCTCTCTCTCTCTCTCGCTTCGCTGCATTTCGAAAGAGAATAGACGAAGATTCAACGTTGTCGGCTTTATGCAAAATATCATTTTATTTATGGTCTATCGCGAGGTATGCCTATCTTCTACCTACATTATCTACGTTCTGCGTATGAAAACGTCACGAGATTGCTGTTAATTAATACGACTTCATTTAATATCAACTCGGAGGAGTTAACGAATATTTGTACCCACGATCCCACGGCACGTATCCGTTGTGCAGATGCCTACGCGAATTAAAGAGAGATAGATAGATGCCGTAAAGGAAGGTCGTCGATCGTAAACGCGCTAGAAGTATAAATTTCTCCGCTATCCGACCTTGAGCAAGGCCAGCCACGAGGCAAGGTGGAAAATCATGCCGTGGTTAGAACATTGTAACGCCGAGCGTGACTCGCTCTCTGGAATATTGTGAAAGGCGTTGTTGCGTTGTGTGTTACGAAGTCTTACGACAATATACATATATTATGTGCGTGTGTGTATACACATACATACATACAACTATATATACATATGTATGTATATACACGAAGGTATATGCTTAGATATAACGGAAGGGATAGCTACTAAGCGATGTAATTAGTTTGATATTTAAAGGATAAACGGATGATCTTCTCCATGTTAAACCTTGCTGCAATATATCGAGAGAGGAAAAGAAAAAGGAAATAAAAAGAAAGAAAAAGAAAAGCAGGGAAAGAGAGAGAGAGAGAGAGAGAGGATACTTGAGACTACGCAGCGCTCGCTATTATCGCACGTACGTGCCCTCGAAGAAGACACCGAGAAAGTGCTCATGCCCTTTTCTTCTTCTTATTTCTCTAGAAAATTTCTCCTTATCCGCAAACGTCATTTCCCGTGGCGTACTTTGTAAGGTAGCATAGCAGACGTTCTCTCCTATTTCGCACGAATCGTCCCTTCCAGACTTCATTCGACGAAACCTCTACCCCCTTAGGAACGGAACAAAGTCGACGAGAATGAAAGAGCGAGACCGAGAACGTGAGCGAGAGAGGGAGAGAAAATAGCCCTTGGAGCATCGTCGAGAAATTGAATGCATTTCGTAGGAGAAGCTGAACGAGAATAACGAGGAATTGTAACACCCTCTCTCCTTAGCCGTAGAGCCACGTTTCGTCGTCTTTGAAGAGAGATAAAGGGATCCCAGAGAATGGGAGAGAGAGAGAGAGAGAGAGAGAGAGAGAAGCAATTCTTCTTTTTTCTTTTTTTTTTTATTTTTGACAAAACACCGATAACCCGTTTCTCGCATTAATCAAAACTATTTTCTTTTTTCCTTTCATATAATTTCTAGATAATTTCTAGATAATTTCGTATAACGTCGAAAATGAAGAAGAAGCGACGCAAGATGCACTAATGAGATCGTGATAAATTCAACGCGTACCATTAGACGATGGTTGGTACCTAGCGGTCGTTTAGACTCCGGGCACAACACGTCACAATTAGAGCCATAAACGCATCACGCGTACGCGCCATTACAAATTTTCCCACGACGGATTTACTACGACAGAAATATCCATTGAAGGTACATACAAGAGAGCCAACAGAAGCGCGATATCGCGAATATTACCACCGCTAATACCCATTAGCAGGATGCAAACGTAAAATTACGCTTTATGGTTAGAACGATGGATATCAACCTAGCTATCTACCTCTGCTACACATACCGTGATTTCTACGGTAGTATGGAGAGCTTGTAGGGGGCTCACGAAAGGCTTCGTCGAATAAATTTCGATATATCGCGAATGAGGTACGCCTACGCGTTAGCGCGTTCCATACACCGATGGATTTCGACCGCAACGAGCGATAACGCGATGAACGAGATAATCGTTGGTCATTCTGAGGTTATCCGTGTAATACCGTAAAACGCATAACCGATAGAAATATAGAATGTATGGTTGTCCGACCCCAAACGAGACTTGTCACTTATATAATAAACCCATGTTTTCCTTTAGTTCGGGACGTCTTCTTCCTTTCGCAAATATGTTCTTTTCTTTTCCTTTTTTTTTTTTTTCTTTTTTTCTATCGAGGAAACGAACGGCACTCGACCGATCGTCAGAACCTTTCGAGAGATAAACTTTCAGATACGAGTCGTTAAGCTCGACGCTGTCGCGAGCGGAAACTTTGCTAATGAGAACGATAGAAGGGCGAGAGAGAGAGAGAGAGAGAGAGAGAGAGAGAGAACGCGGCGCGTCGCGCAGCTCTGCACTTCCGCTCCACGAAGCGAATCGACCAAATTGTTGCGTTGCATCGACTGCGGAATAGGTGCGGTCGAACGCAAGGTAAACGGCCTACTACGCTTTTAGCGTAACGTGCAACGATCTCTCTTCAACTCTTTGCTGCTGTCTCAATAGCACTATATAAAAATCCTACGATATCTTTTAGAATTTTTAATTCGATCCTCGAGACGATGAACTCCATTGATTATTATATCTCGAGTCTACACCTTCTTGTAAACTGGCCTGCGCGATTCTCAAGGTCACAAACTTTCAACGATCACGGTCAGTGAAAGGACGACGACTGAATCGGGTCCGTTTGCAAGCAAAGACTTTTTCAAGGAAAAAGAGAGAAAGAGAGAGAGAGAGAGAGAGAGAGAGGTAGTAGATCAATCGATGAATTCTTCTGGTGGAGCGCCCGAGGGAAGATCGATAATGGAAGCTATCACCGAAATTAACAATGTCTCTCTCTCTCTCTCTCTCTTTTCCTCCACGAGAAAATGAAAAAAGGGAGAGAGAAGGAGAGAGAGAGAGAGAAAGAGAGCGAGACGTTTCATTGCTAGGAGTATATCGTCTACGACATAAAAGTTAGATCATCACCACGTTCGCTACGAGAAAGGCTTCTTCTTAGTTCGACGAGAAAGTAATCTTTGAAGTATTTCAATGAATTAATCTACCATCGAAGATTTAGGAATGCGTCTCGCACCGAGGAAAGTTTCGATAAAGAGATACGAGGGTCTCTCTTTATTTCTTTCTCTCTTTGCAAGGAGAAAGCGGTAAAGTCGGTATCGCGAAGGTGCAACGTACCGTTCAGTCTGCCAGAAATTGCATCGAGGGAAGCCACGAATAGAACGACGAATAGGATAAAATGCGTCTTTTTCTTCGTCATGACGTGTTTTCTTCTCTCTTCTCACCTCGCAAAGACTCCTCTTTCTTCTTCTTCTTCTTCTTCTTTTTCTACTGATGATCCTCTTTTGATCCTTCGCCTATTCCTTTGAACGACGCACTTGCACACTCTAAGTACATCCAAAAGTAAAGTTACGCATCGGGACACTCTCCGCTTTGATACAAATTATTCGTAACGGTCGAACGCACGAGATCTCGAGACGCGATCTAGATCGATAGATAGAGGAGAATGGGAGCACGTTAGACAGAGAGAGAGAGAGAGAGAGAGAACGCGTTCAAGTACGTATGCACACGTACGTAGAGAACGTGGAGAGGGGTCAGTCACGATTTCAAAGGAAAACGAGAGTTACTTTTGCGACTTACGACGCACGATCTATACTCGAGAGGCGTGTAACGCCGAATGAGAGGAGATATCTCCCGACTCGTAGAGTTTACTTCGCCAAGCTTTACTCTCTCTCTCTCTCTCTCTCTCTCTTTCCTTCTTTATGCAAACACGAGATGCTTTTACCGTCTTTAAAAGTTTACCTACCACATTTACCTACCTATGTTTCGCGTAAGAATATTTGACGAATATAGCAACAACAGTTAATTCGTTTTTCAAAACAATGGAACCCAATTTATATGAAATCTTAGAAAGTCGAATATGATCAGCTTACAAGCACGATTATATTTCGATCGAATTGCGTTGTCACGGCTGAAAATGCAGTCCCGTGAGTGAAAGTTCTAGGCAGCTGTCGTGTTATGACCGTTCGAACGTAACGATAATTCGAACGACGCTCAAGGAACTTTGGAAGGACCTTTTCACCCGAGAAATCTTGTCTTCGACCTTGCAGAAACCTTCGGCGAATGCGGAGATACTAGCGCGTTGCCTTCGTGCTCGGAGTACGAAGGAGTCCAAGAGTTTCTTTCTTTTTTTGGCTATAATCTCGATTCGTGTTTGTCTGTATATGTGTGTGTGTGTATGAGAGAGAGAGAGAGAGAGAGAGAGAGAGAGAGAAGGGGAGAGGTTAGGGGAAAGGGAGAAAGAGTATTGGCCTGTAACCGGCTCCGAGCACGATCAACCTTCTAAGGCAAACAACGACGAAGAACTGAGCGGCCACAAGCTTCGACGTTGGCTTTTCAATCGGGATTCTACACCGGCCGACCTTCACCGGCTTCTGCAGCTTCTTGCTCCTTGGATGGGACGCGAATTACGTGAAGCGTCCTACATACGTACGTACTATTTACGTAGATACTTTCACGCGTCTATACCAAATGTTATATCGCGGAAGGAGACTATCTCGTTGCGAATCCTTTAGCTTATCTTTATGCTTACGATAATTTCTATATAATGTAACGTCTTCTGACATAATAATCTAATACGAAAGATTCAATAATTATACGTATTAATATTTGAGAAACGTTCTTTCGATCTTACTATAAAATCTTACTTTCATCATATTCTTTCCATTAGCAATTTACGAATTAGTATGGAAATGAGAAATACGATAATAAAACCTGACGTCATAAAGTCCCGATCGAACATAAAGAAAGATTCCAGAGAACCGGTAAGAAGGCATCTATAGAACTTAACGCAGAGACAGTTTGAAATATTTCGCGACATCTCTCTCCTTGCGGGTGGGCATCTCTCCTAGCTTCGACATAATATTAAGTCTCGAAAGTTTATTACCGACGACAACGATGACGTTTCTCTGACGTCCCATAAATATCCCGTGTCTGTCAACGTAACACAATTATTTGCTTAACGTCGCAACCGCTCTATTTATCCTCGAATATCAGTAGCTCCTATGAGGACAATGATAATGACAAAGACGAAAGAAGAAGACGAAAGAAGAAGACGGAGGCGGATGTTATCCGATCCGATAAAACGACGAAACGAGACAGTGGGGAATTTTAAAACGTCACAAGTTTTCCCACCTATCCCTCCTACTATCCCATAACCAGCACCTTGGTACGAACGCGAACGCGCGAATTTTAAAAGCTCCATTAACGTTCGATCCCGCGAGTATGCCCTATTAACGAGCTACATGGAATTTGCTTCAACGGCCGATGACTGGACTGTCGTGAAAAGTAAATCTCATCGTTGCTACGAAGAGGAAAATGAAAATGAGAGAAATGCGACGAACGCGATGTCGCAATAATCGATGTATATTACGAGCGTGTCCAAGGAGTAAAAAGAGAAAAATAAAAGAAAACGAAAAAAAAAGAAAAGAAAAAAATAACCCAGCCGTTTCGATATATTTGGGTATTCGGCATACTTTCACTCGTTAAATATCAGGCGAATCGAGCGAAATGAATACAACACGTAGAGGTAACGTTTTGCTTTCATTCGATATATACGCTCGAGACACGAGCGTTGATCCTTCCGTAACGTTGCTCGCTCGGAATTTTATGTAAAAGACGAGAAACGTGGAAACGTGCTCGTAACAAGGAAATTATGTCTCGCGGCAACGGTAAACGAAACAAGTCCTAATTGCGTTCGAGACCACCGAATTCTACCGCTATTCTACCACCATTCTACCACCATTCTGGTAGTACGACGAACGCGTTCGATATAAATTTATTCATGAGCGGGCTACAAGACCAACCGAATGCCATCGAATGGTAGAGAGATTTGTTCGCGACGTGCAAAGAAAATTATTTAATGCTCTCTACGACTGGTATACCCGCGCGCGCGCGCGCTCGAGAGAGAGAGAGAGAGAGAGGAAGACGAGAAAACTAAACACCGCCGATACAACATTCATGAAAAGTCGTAGGATATAGGAAACGGCCAACGAGGGGTACACACCTAGCGAATTATTCATGAGATGAGATTTGTACCGAGATTACTCGGCGCCTCTCTATCTATGTGTGTGACGCACCGTAATTGAACCCTCCGTAGACGCGTTTATATATGTGCTGCGTCGATCGAAATAGAAAGATTCTACCAAAGAATATGGGATGTATCACAGGACAGAGGGAGGGGCGGGGGAGAGATAGATGAAATTCGAATTATATTTGAATGTGGAAAAAAATGATTCCATCGTAAATGTGACACGCACCGAAAATTTTCATCGATAGCGCCATCAATTTTCGAAAGCTTTATTGTTTAGCCGTTAATGAGCCTAACCGAATGGCCGATCGAACGGAAGAGAGTAAAAGGAGGGGGAAAAAAAATGTTGTCATTAATTTAGGTCCCATAAGTTCCGAATGACGCTTTGGGTAGTATCGACGCTTATATCCTTCTAATACGTCTAAAAGAACTTTTGAAAAAGTCGTTAAAAGTTAGGAAAAATGGTATATGACTCGGGCATTTAACGATCCTGGCAATGGCTACCGCGAGCGCGATAGGAACATTGACCACCACACACGGACGTCAGTAGTATAACCCGGTATTACTGGCCGATTGATTGCTAGGAGTGAGCTCGTGTTGTTCGCATAGAATGGAATAGCCTGCAGGATTCTTTCGCAACGTGTTTTGCCAAGTGAACACACCGCGAAGGAATGTAGGCCTCGGTCAGAACTATCAGGATCGGGGGACACGGTGACCTCAAATTCGCCGATCATTAGCCAGGCGTCTGGACGGCAAATTGGAAAAAAACGAATCCCTCTACTCTCTCTCTCTCTCTCTCTCTCTCTCTCTCTCTCTCTCTCTCTCTCTCCTCGAACTAAAATAGGATGTTTTGCAATTTCATTACATCTCCGAAAATGGTAAAACCCAGTTGGTTTTTTCAAGTGCGAAGAGCTAAAGTTACATGGGCGCGAGCTAGCACTAGCGTCACGTGCATAAGCATGCGCGCGAGGAACGTCGCGAGAGAGTCAGGAGGAACGCTTGAAAATGAAAGTCGAGATTCCACGGAGGGATCTTTCGCAATCGGCCGCTCCGTTTGTTTAGAAAGGCATTGGCGGAGGCCCCTTTAAGTGGACACAGATCTCTCGCGCATTATCGAATCGATGGAATATCTACGGCGATTACAATCGAAAAACTCGTTTCGTTGCTTTCTCAAAAACAAGAACGGGATTCCGTTCGTGTATCTTCTTCAATTTTTTATTTTTCAATCCCCGTCATCTTTGACTTTCGAAAGTATCTCTACTCGTTAAGTTTCATTTTCGGGCGTTATGTTAGCGAGAAATACTGATTTTTGATTTAAAAACGAACGAATACGGTAAAAAGAAAGTTTGGTCCTCGTTAACGACGACATTCGAAAAATTCGACTATCTTTGTCTCGTGATGACAGCTAATTAATAAATTCGTCGATGCCTTTATCTCGTAGCTACGTGAATAATACCCGAACGATTCGGCGACCTCGAGAGATCGTTCTCTTTTCTTTGATAACTACAAAAAAAGAAGAAGAAAAAAAAAAAACTTTCGTTCGTCGACCTTTCGAATCGAGAAGCGACTTGGATAGATTGAAATTTTTCAAAAAAAGGAACAAAGCAAGAGTCGAGAGTCGTTATCAGGTACGATGTTTTATCGAACGAACATTCCATTCTCATCCATTCCATTTATTTTTATAGAGATGCACCATTAAATGAATCCGAATATTTATCACTGCTGAGAGAGTCTTCTCTAAAATTTATTCCCCCGATATACCTACAATAACGTTCTCGTAACGAAGAGAATTAAGCGGTAATAAACTATTTAGCAAAGGTACGTATAATATACCTGTCCGAAAGGGAGAAAGGGGGGGAGGGAAAGAGTAGTGGGAGGCTTCGCACGCACGATCCAACGAGACCACTTTCTCCGAGTTCAGTTCGAGCAACCGTCCTTGACAAAGTAAACTGGATTCATTTTAGCTCACATCTCTCCGGATTTATCATTCCCGATTGGAAATCGTGAATATTTATATTTAAGATGCACGGTCATGGTTTTTACGTCGACTCAATCGGACCACTTCTTTTTTCGCGACTTTGATCCGGGCATCGGATAAATAAAATACAATATTGTATTTATTCATGAAGATGTAAAATTTCGTCTTTTATAAGGAACTTTCCATTGACGAAGAGTCGAACGTACAAATTTTATATACGTAATCGTACGTTATACAGAAATATACGAAGATTAAATATGATAAATGACAGGCATGGGCGCCGTCTACAACGTAAAAGGATTTTACAACATTCTTTTTCTAAATGTCAAACGAACGATGGATTTTATTAAATGACGCTCATCAATGATATTAAATCTAACTGACGAGTTTCGTTTTATCGGTGAACGAGAAAATAAAAGAAAACGTAAAAGAACGAGGAGAAGACAAATGGAAAAAAAAAAGGAGGAAGAAAAGCTGCCGTCAGACTAATTTACGTTACATTCTTTTTTGCATTTAAAATCGACACAAATTACAGGAATAGAAAAGCCGCGAATAATTTATATCTACTTCAAGTATGGCACCGTTGGAAGATCGACTTTGACGATGCGCATCGATTTTTAAGCAAGATAGATAGGATCTCGTTTTAACGTAGAAAAGACGATGCAAATAGTCATATATAGGTATATACACCAATATGCTCCTATAACGGTATATACATATACCAACGATATTACTACTTTTACTAAGAGGCACGATAAGAACGAAAAGGTACTTTAACGGATGAAAGATAAAATTTTGCTCAACGATTAGGACGATTAGTGACTATATCGCGAACATGCCACGTAGCATACATATGTACGTTTAATAGCCATACACGGAATACCATAACCATTAATTATTTCCACGAGGTACTCGAGCGTTCGTAAGATGGGAGAGAAACCGAGAGAGAGAGAGAGAGAGAGAGAGAGAGAGAGAGAGAGAGAGAGGAGAGAGGATGCTCGAATAGAGCTTCTGACAAGGACACACGATGGGTAGCACGAAGAGACGAACACGTTAATGCTTTGCAAGGTCTCTTCGCATATGCATCCAACACCATTACCATCAGTACCATCTCGGGAACAACATCCGTGGTTGCATATCCAGAGCTTCAGGATTATCAAGTGGAAGCCAGCAAGAGCAAAGAGGCCTTCCTTCTATCCTCGGCACCGATGCTTTCGCCAAACGCCATGTAGGACGTTTGTGAATTATGTCATCGTGCTAGAACGCGTAGGGCATACACAAACACACACACATCGACAGGAATGTCCTCCTTGAAGACACATCCACAATCTCGGTCATAGTTCGTGCAAGAAGGGTGATTATGCTCGGCGAGACTGAACCTTTCCCCCCTTCCCCCCTCGCCTCCTTTTCTCGATCTTCTCCTCCTCTTCCTGCTCTATTGGAACCTTCACCAAAGTTTCGCTTAAAACTTTAAGCCACCGGTACTCTTCGTCTTATTTATACGAACCGTACATATCGAGGCCGCACTTGCGACTGCCTCCTTCAACTATGCCTCCTCCTCCTCCTTCTATCCCTCCCTCACTCTCTCTCTCTCTCTCTCTCTCTCTCTCTCTCTCTCTCTCTCCCTCGGTTTCATTCTCTCGCTTTTGCAAGTTGTCAAGACAAACAGAAGTTTGGAAACTCTCGAGCTGAAAGTCGCTGTTTGTCGGCTAAAATTACTCACGTTGTACTCGAACCCGTACCCCGTTGGGTTTGGGTATCGCGGAACGTTTACCAAATTAAACTTGATTTAAACATTTACTCGGGACACGCTCCTGCCAAACTTTCTCATAAACCGTATCCACCGAGTTATAATTGAAACACGTGTGCTCGGAAAGGTACGTTTGAAGAAAAAACCAACCGCGAGTATAAAAGGAATTTCCTTCGAGTCCCGAAATTTCTTTATTTTTCTAACATTTACCTAGGTCTTTTGTATTTATAGGAAAGAGAATATTGAAAACGTTGCAAGAGATTCCTCCTTTCGAGAAACTCTATCCCGTTTAGAATTTAAACTCGATACCCTCTTCCTCTCTCTTTCTCTCTCTCTCTCTCTCTATTTTCTATACTCTTTCTCTTCGTTTATTGCCCGTCTCGCTCACTTTCTCAGCTTGCTTTTCTTCTCCCCTATTGCTTCGTATCGCCGTGAGCGCGTGCAAATACCCAAGAGTGTTTGTCAATTTCTGATCTAGAGGCACGTTGGATAGTCAAACATAGAACGCTGGATAAAAAAGAGAACGAAAAAGGATGTTGCAAACGGATTCGTAGCAGTTTAGGTGAAACTCTTTTCTTTTTTTTTTTGCAATACTTTGTACGATACGATGAAAAAAATCGATGTTACGTGATCGGCAAAAAAAAAAAAAAAAGAAAAGAAAAGAAAGGAAAAGGAATATCGCTGGCAAATTTTCCGATTGTCCATGTCCACGCGAGAGATACAAACACGCGGGAGAATTAGAATAAAGAAAACGTTGGAGGAAAGGAAGAAACGAAATAAAAGGATCGGACGCATGGCATGCGTCGTGATTCGGATGTTCCATGTCACGCGACTATTCTCGATTGGATTGGTCGGCCGATAGCATATTGAATAGCCGTCGAATATCAAAGCCCTATGTACTCGATTAAATCCTTGACAGCTTTCGTTCGCATAACGAATTCGAAGAGTCGATCGAGAGGGTACTCGTGTAATAATCAAAAATATCGAAGATCAAAAGACGTCAACCAGCGACGCGCAAACGACGAAAGGCCCCACCCTTCCTTCTCCGCGCATTGGTTCGAATAAACTCATCAATGCGACTCGACAATCGCGGCTCGATGGCCAAAACTTTTATTTTTTTGTTTTTTTTTTTTTTTTTTTCCTTTATTTCTTTATTTTTTTCAACTCATCGATATGCCATCGATATTTTATAGATCTATCGATCGTTTCTACAAAATCAAAACAAATATCTATCGTTTGGAACGGCCCTTTGTCTCTGTCTCGTCGTGTTACATTTTCAGTGCGATCTATAACGCTAGAAAATAAACTCGCGAATAGTGGTACTTTCAACGGGAAGTATTGCCGGACTGCTTTCGCTTACAGATATACATGGACGCACGCGCACACACGTTCTGTCCGCATATTTTACGTATTACGTTACAGCAAACTCATGTCGTGCGTATCCGTTGCACGTAGAATATACATACGTACCTAAATACGTACGTATCGCGTACGTACGTTTATAGTTTCAGCAAGTCGATCCGGTAAACGTACGTCTCCGGCCGTGATCGTTTAAAACGTTCGCGACGACGCTGACAGAAGTGAAAACGCGCGACGGAAATAGGACATCTGCGAACGCGGGATTTTCCTAGATACGTAGGTACACGTCTGATGTAATAGAAAATGGAATGACGACGACGCGGCGGGTACTTTCGATTTATTAAAATATCTAATCAAAACTTTTCTATGCGATTAAGGAAATAATAGGGAGTTTTGACAGGTTTCGTATACGTTGATTTTTTGAGAAAAGAGGGTGAGAGAGAGAGAGAGAGAGAGAGATAGAGGGATGGAGGAGAGATGGATTGCGCAGCACTAACACAGATCGATAAACCACCACCTCTATTCGAACGAGAGAATGTCTGTGTACTCGATGATAAAAGCATACGACAACCACAATCTCTCGTAGGATGATATCCCGCAGAGTCGGTAGCGAATAGAAGAGATCAACAACGAAATTACTGTCTTCTGTTTTCGCGAGTATACTTCGTTAAAAGAAATATATGTATTACGCGTAATAGACACGATGCCTTTCCCTAAGCCGAACGGACTGGAATGATTTTTCTCGGAGAAAATAGATTCGCAAAAAAAGAAAAAAGAGAACGATATTGACGGAGGGAACAATACGAGTGGACACGTTCGAGAAGGTCGTCCAGACGTATACCTCTACATCTTTCTCTATCTTATTCAAAGAGACCGATAGACACGTTAGGAAAGGAGATTTAGAGCGTAGAAAATCGACGCCGCGTTTCGCTTCTCTTCGACTCGTCTTACGAATTCGTAGTCGAAAGAGTCAAGCGCGAGACGACGAGACTTCGACGTTGACGTCGACGTTGTTGCTCCACTACCTCCTGCATACTCTCGTTATCGCGTTACCAAGACTCCTACGGGCTATCTATCAGCCTAGTTCCATCCAATTCCCTTTCTTTCTTTCCCTGTCGCGACGAGGAAAAAGAAAAGAGAGAAAGAAGCGCCATGTTCTTCGAGACAGAATAAATTAATAATAGTACAAGAGAGAGAGAGAGAGAGAGAGAGAGAGAGAGAGAAATGGCTGGAATGATTCGGAAAGAAGGAGTAGAAAAAGAAGATGAAGAAGACGAAGGATTTACCAGCAAGAAGATCGATTCTAGTCCTGCTCCTATCGCTGTCCTCGATCCCTTGAAGATCGTCCACGTAATCATCGTCGTAGTCCTCTCTGTGCTTCCTATTATCCTTGTAGCTAGACGAAGGATGAGAATTGCGAGCTAAGCCGTCGCTGTTCATCGAGTCTTTCTGCGCGGCTTGACGGACTTTTGCCTGATGACGAGAGTTGAAGAGGACGGCCGGCGGCGGCAGCGTCGAGAGCTGAGTACCTTGAAGACGTTTCTGCAGATATCTGGCGAGGAGGGCTTGAACCGCGTCGTTCTCGGCCGTGCCTAGAAGACAGAAAGAGAGACCTCCTCGTCATCGTCCGAATTCATTACCTTTTTTTTTGTTTTTATTTTTTTTTCATTTCCTTTGCTTTTATTTTGTTTTGTTTTGTTTAATTTTCCCAACTTTGTTTTGCCTTCCTTTGCCCTGCTCTGCTCTGCCCTGCTCTGCTCTGCTCTGCTCTGCTCCGCTCTGGTCTGGTCTGCTTTGTGCTTCTCCTTTCATCCTTCTTTTCTCTCTTTCCACTTCACGTATCTTTTCTTTTCCTTTCTCCTTTTCTTTCTGTCTTCGTTCACTAGCTCTCCTTTTATATTTTTATCTCCATTCTCTTTGACTTTACTTATCTTTCTGCGCTTCGTCGATCATCCCCGATCATCTACGAATTACGGAGAGGAGTCCTTCTTCCTGCCTTCTGTCCAGCTCTTTTTTTTTTCTTTTTTTCGCTTTCACACACACACACACACACACACACACTCCTACGAGTACGATAGATACGGCGGAACAATGGGGAGGATTGATACGGCGTGTCCGATACTTTCTTTTTTGTCTCTTTCTCTTTCTCTCTCACGAGTATGTGAAAGGTTAAAGAAAATACACGAGAGAAAGAGAAGGAATTTTCTATGGGAAAGGATGGTATGCGTACAAAAGAGAAAAGTTGGTGAATTCCGAAAAGATCGTGAAGAGAAATTCGTAACTATGCAAGTTATGTGATAGCGTATTGAAAATAAAATATCGATACGAGAAGAGAGGGAAAGAGAAGAAAAGAGGATTTTTCGAGTGAATCCAATGCGATTTACGAGACACGGGATTGAAAGCTCGTCAAAGGTCAAGTTTAATAGAAGATCCTTGAAGGCACTCCAATTTCGATTGCGTTAGACGTGAAACCGTTAGAGCAAAACGTCGACGCGCAATCGAGTCCTCGCGAGCTTCTCACTCTCGATCGAGAGGACATGTTCTAACGCATTGTCTGAATAAAATAAACAAAGGAAAGTGAAGCGGATCAATGTGTTTCTCTCTCTCTCTCTCCCGTTCCTTCTCGTCACCGAACAAAATTTGCTTTTGTTTTATTCCCCCCGAATCACTGCGAAAGATAAAACGTAACTACTCTTCCGCCCTATCTCTCTCCTCCGCTATTATTACTCTGATTTATTTGTTAAAAAAAAAAAGAAAAACAGAAAAACAGAAAAACAGAAAAACAGAAAAAGGGGGGAAAAAACAAGAAAAAACAAAAAGTGCCAGGAGGCGTACGCAGTCGAGGTGAATTTATGAATACTGGTAATAAAAAGAGAGGAAAAGTAAAAAAAAAATATAGCGGAAACCCGCCTAGGGCGGTGTACGCTCGTTTAAAAATTACCCTGAGCTTTTGTATTTTCATTGACTCTTGCTCGATAGTGAAATAACTTTTGGTCGGGTGATTCGTACTCGAATGAACATTGATTCAATTGAAAATAAAATTTGACCTACGACACACGGTGCGCCTTATCCATTTCTCTCTATCTTTTCTTTTCTCGCATATACGACGTAAATATTTTTAATCGTTTCGATAGATAAACGGGCGCGAATATCGTCCCTATATAACGATATGCGACAAATAGAATCAAATAAGAATAATAATTTCATCGAAGGAATAAAGAGTACTACTGCTCGTCGTTTATCCACTCCTTTGATTTTTCCTCTCGATTTAAGGCTCGATCGATATACTCGTACATAGGTCGGGATTTTACGGGAAAAGTATGATCCGGTGACAGTACGTACATATATATCGCATAAATAACAGAGAAACTTTATTTGAACAGGCTCACTCTCGCAACAAGCACTTGACCCCCCTGCGCGCGTGTGGAGAGCGAAGCAATAAATATGACGCGACGGTAGCGTACCGAAAAATTGAACAAAAGCGGATGATGTATTTTCTAGTTGGGTTTCGTTTGAAACGTTCCTCTTAATCAGGCAAAAAGCGTAGAGAAACGCGTTACGCTCAGTGTGACTTAATCAACTATTGAAAACTGTAGAGATAAATAAATAAGTTGTTGCAAACACTGTGCAATGCATGCGTACACATGTAGCGTACGTGTACGGCGAATAAAAAAGAAAACATCGAGAGAGAAAAAAGGAAAAGGAAAGAAAAAAAGAAGAAAGGGAAAAGAAAAAAAAAAACACGATCGCATCCTCCTTGACATTTGGTTAACCTAAAAAGGAAAAAGGAAGAAAAAAAAGAAAAAAAAAAAAGGAAAAAAAAGGAAAAAGAAGAAAAGACAGGAAAGGGCAAATCTTTGTAGAGTTGGAAAAATTGATAAAAAAAATTGTCGGTATCATGAGCGTAGATAGTTCGAGTTCGCTGAAAGCGACAGAGCTAAAAATTTCTTTATTATGTCGTTGACGGTATCTTTCTTAGCTTTTGATCTGTCGATCCCAATACTGATCCACGGTCTTTTTACGTTTATTTTCCTACGACGTCTTATCTTCGATATCTTCGGCAAGCTCGTAGCACCTTTACCCTATTCAAATCCTTATGTACGATTCGACGAATACTCCTGGAAGGAAAGGAAAAGATTTCAAAGGAATTTGAATCAACGAGACAGGATCATGGGATCGAGGTGTCCTCGACTATACAAGTACGTCGAACGATTGAACTATATTTTCGATATCGGCAAAGGACTTTAGTCGATATTCGTATAAGCAACGTTGGTATTAATAAGGCGTCTCGACTTTCCAAGAGTAACTACTATTTTGGGGGTTTCAATTTCAGTCGATTTAACGAATGCGAAAATGCGATTGGTTTTGATCGCGAAGCGACTTCTTTCAATCGTGAAAAATATTCGACGCGTTTAAAAGCATACCCATTCTCGTAGGAAATACGGATATAATCAGAACGATTCAGGCGTTACTTTTGCTTCCAGAACGCAAACCTTCGAAGATAACGAATCCGAGATTGTTTCGAGAAAATGGCAAACCCAGAGAAAAAATTCGATGGATAGCGCGAGCGTCCAGGCGAAAATGAGTTTGGACCTCATAGTCGAGCAATTGAAGCGTGAATTGTCTTTGAAGGATATAGAAGGCAAGGAGCAAAGCGTTTTAACAAATTTAACGACGGAGGAAGCAAAACCGAAGGATTTCTTCGAGATTGCTTCCGAAGAGAGCAATCCGAAGATCATTAACCACGAGGAACGAAGCGTAACGACCGAGCACGTCGAAGAAACGACCAATCCCACCGACGTAAATGTCATTTCGATGAATTTAGAAGAAGAACTCGAGACAGAAGAGAGAGAGACGACGAATCGGCAAGGAGTAGAAACGATTTCGCCGAGGGAACCGTAAGTCCCTCGTTCGAGAAATAAAGGACTTCAGGAAGTAAGAGAATAAATTGTTTAGGGTGGTCAAAAGCTACGAAAGGGAAGAAGAGAATTTGTACGGGCTTATTCGATCGATGATAGCGGCGGAAGTGAAAAGATACGAAGAGAGAGAACGGGAACTTCTGAGGAAAGTTCATTCGGATACGACTGACGTGGGTGGAAGGTGGACGACGAACAAACGGGCCTTTTTCCTCTTAAATAAGTATACTTCTATCTACAATTGGGAGAGATTAACGATCGACGATATCAAATCTGACGAATCGATAATGTTCGCAGTGAGAACGCGTCGCAAGAGACGAAAAGGGAGAACGTAGAGGAGGATACGAGGAAGCGTCTCGACGTCGAAGAAGATAAAAATCGACTCGAGAGAGACAACGACAACGTTGGCTTCGCTTCGATGTTCGTAAACGAGTGTAAGAAGTCCTCCGACCGTCCCAAGGATAGAAAAATTAACGAAGGGGGAAAGTAAGTGGACGAGGGAAGATCGTTAACGACGAGACTAGACGCTTCGCATTCTCTTACCTTTATTTTCTTTTCCTCTTTCATCCCTCTTCTCTAATCTCGCGCGAGATCGTTATCATCTATGTAGCACGTCGGCGAAGGAGAACGTTCAGGAGGAAGAAGGAGGATCGACGGATCGGGAGACTCAAACCGAACGAGTACACACGATACGAGCGGCAAGAAGTTGTCCATTGCGAAGAAGACGAATCTATCGGGTCTTCGTCGGCGAGTCTCATAACAAAGACGAACTATTATTTGGATGGATCCATCGAAAAGCCTCCGATAATCTCATTTACGAGAAGGGCAAAGCTAGCGGGAGTCCCAGTTACGTCCCGCTTACAGAGAGGTTTCGATGGAGATACGTTGGAGCGAGGAAAGCTCGTTAAAAGTGCCGCGCGAGTTCTCTCTCGGATCTTGTTGAAAAATTCATTTTATCTCTCGCCGGTTTGTTTTCCGACGCTTTTGCTTCTCGAGTGGTGCCAAAGGAAGGGAGAAGGAATAGGGGAAAACTCAAGAGTAAGCCAGCCCCCCCCCGTCATCCTCGATCGTTCGTTTCTCTTCTCTTCTCTTCTCGGAAGAGCGGAAGAAGAAAATAAAAAACAAAAAAAGAAAAGCTTCCTCGTCTAAACAATCTCCTTTTGCTTATCTTATCACCTCTCTCTCTCTCTCTCTCTCTCTCTTCCTCTACACTTTATCCCCGAGAGTTGTTCCATCGAGACCGCACTCGCGAAAGTCAGACTTACCGATTTCGGTCGAGCCAGCTCTCAGAGTTTCCAAGAATTAGGCCGATCGGAGAGAGGAAAAAGTATCCGGTGCCTTTGGGAATATCTAATTCGACGCGAACCGCCGGACGGATGATACTTGATATAAATGAAAGTATATCAATATTTACGGTTGCTTGCCTACTTTCGAAGATTCTTCCTTCGGTGGTGTATGCGCGCGCGATTGTTTGATGTTTGTCGAGTGTAAATTGCAGAGAATCCTAAGTAAACGTTCACGGGTTCGCGCACGCGCGATACTACGATGTCCGAAGGAAAAGTGCCTTAAGTAATGGTAAACATAGAGCGGAAAGAGGGACGAGGGGGGACGGGGACGGGGGGGGGGAGGAGGAAGGAAGAGAAAAAAGAAAAAAAGGAAAGTAAGGAAAGGTACCTTAGGCACGTTCCGCTCGTTGCCACTGAAATTTAACGGAGATGGTTTATTTTGTGGGTAGTAGTAACGTTTACCTCTCCTCTATCGAACTCTAAACGAACCCGAATAGGTATAATAAAGATGTACCACCGAAAGTACACCGGTAGACGGAGATTCGAAAGAAAAAGATAGAAAAGGTATTATATAGGGACGTCTCGGAATCGTAGATAAAAAGAGAAACTCGCGGACTCGGTTGGGGTGGTCGGTCCGTCCGTGGAATGGTAGAAAATTAAGCGTCGCTGTCTCGTTCAACTTTTTCTCATGAAATTCTTTTCCCATTCGCCGAGAGAGGGAAAGAAAACGGCAGGAGTGGACGCCTCGAACAAATTATCTTCAGTCACAGTGGACTTCCGCTGGGACTTTTCTTGTCTCCGACTAAATCGAAGATAGAAAGAATAGTATAGAGCTTTTAGATAAATTCAGCAGCTATCGAAGAAAAGCTTTTTTATCGTTGAACGACGTCCGTTCGTCCATTTGGAAGTAGCACGTGTAAAATCGCGAAGGTTGTTTGTTAAAAAGAAGAAGGAGAAAGACGAGCGCGTCCTCCTTTTCAAACTATTACGACACAATCGCATCGTCCTCTAAACAACTTTTCCTTTCGCGTTGAACGTAAGCTTCATTAAATGGAAGTCACGGGGCTACTTCACCGATTTGGCATCGAATGCCTAACGTTAAGTGACAGTCCCATTAATGCTTTCGCCTGGGGCGGACATACGAATTAGCCGCCCGGGGAAGAGAGAGAGAGAGAAGTTGACTGACCGACATTCGGATTTAATTAGCGCGCAATTTCTATCATGACGAGAAATTTTAACGTTGTCCTCTTCTCTCTCTCTCTCTCTCTCTCTCTCTCTCTCTCTCCCTCTCTCCTTCTCCTCCTCCTCGTCGTCCATCGCCATTTACTCTCACCCTTCGATCTTCAGCCTTTCGCCGAACGATTTAACGAGCCGCCCGATTATTGTCAATCGATCGTTCTTCGACGAGACGCTCAAATTTGGCCATCGAATTTATTTCAGGATTTTTATCGGACATGCTCGTTACTAAAAAAAAAAAAAAAAAAAATGAAAAAGAAACAAAAGCGGATCATGCGATATCGAGCGTTAATAATAGCGAGCAATAAGCAATAGCAATAGCAATGCAATGCAATGACTGATACGCTAATGGAAGGTTTAAATATTAAAATATCGATGTTGCGTATTCAATCGGGAGGTCCCCGATGCGGAGCGCATTGATATGCCTCAAATTTGTAGCGTCCTTCAATGATGATGATAATAATAATAATAAATGTTAATAGCTATAAGAGTGATGCGAAACGAGATAACGATCATCTAACTGAGTGCGTTTCGGATATCGCGAGATCTTTTGCCAACTTTCCGATTTTCTCTCCCTTGATCTCTATTCCCTTTTATAAAGAGATAAGAAACACACGTTCTTACTCAGTCTCCTGTCAGCAAAGACGGAGGACACGCGTCTACTTCCCTTGTCGTTCCTAATAAAATTGCTCTCCCTTTCAAACTTTCCGCTCCTCATCTTCTTCAGCGTATAGCAAGAGAGACTCGTAGACGAGGAAAATGGGGAAGAAAAAAAGAAAAAAGAGAAAAAGAAAGAAGAAGAAAGAAAATGAGAGATAGAGAAGCGATAAAGCTGGCTCGCAATATTTTCCAGACTTGCGCACGGTTCGCATCTTGCGCAGGCTTTCCTCTGGTATGTCCGATCGAATAAAAAGAGAAAACTCGTCGGAAGCATGTGTACTATCTTACGAATGAATTTTATCCTAGTACCAGGGAATAAAAAAGGTACGAGAGGGAGTGTGAGAAAAAGTCCGATCGGAAATTTAACGTTGTACTGGCCGATGGGATTTTCGAGTTATTTTAAAAACGAATCGACGTATGGTCGTTTGAAAAATTTATCAGAAACAAAAGAAAAGAAAAAATACCTCGGATTTTCTTCTACCGATTTATAACGATATACTTCGATGTACATGTTGATTCGTTCTAATGTACATACGCGTTAGATTTTCAACCCTTTCGATCTTTTTTCAACCGCAGCTCGATGTTTCTCTTTTCAAAATCTCGCATTCCAGCGAGGCTCGTAGATTTCACGGAAACGTTGAAAATTCATCGTGAAAAATAGATTTCAACGATCACTATTTCGACGAAAAATAGATTTCAACGTCGCACGAGGTTACAACGTCGAACGGTAAGCATCGATTCGAATGTCGAGCGATGTTCGAAGCGAAACAAAATTGTCTTTTTTCTCTTTCCTCTTTTTCTTCTTTTTTTTTTCTTTTTTTTTTTTTTTTTTTATTAATCCGCAGAGTAGGATGCCGAATAGTGGAAAATCTCGGATCTGGGTTATCAATGTACGCCGAACTTTGATTCTCTATCGTATTCCATTAAAGATATTTTTTACCTTTTTTTTTTTTCTTTCTATTCATTTACCTTGCTAAATTAATTTCACCATACCATTGATATTATAAAACCTTGAACGCATTCGAGTACAATCTCTCCGTTAAACTATTAATCCTACTATTAATAAAGTAACGGAATTTACATACGCCAAACGTATGATCGAATTTATGAGCAAAACTGCAGCAGGTTTTCGTCCTTTCTAACCGGTTATACTATATATTATCTCCTGTAAACGAGAAAAGCACGTTAGTTTTCAAAAGGTCAAAACAAACGCGCCACGACTCGCGTACCTTCTCCAAAGCATATCTCGATCAAATATTACGTTGTATTATTGCTGCTCTTGAAACAATGAACAATCCCAATGAAGGAAAATGCGCGAAACTTTTTGATCGTACAGAAGACCATTAATAAAAAGTAAATGAAAAAGTAGAAGAAGGAGAAGAAGGAAAATTGCAAAATAAAAAGGCTCGAACGAACTCGTGCATATCATTGCGATCGAGCATACGAGATCTTCAGAACAGCACGATGAACAAATTCCGTCTCGTAATTGGCGGCTTTTTCCGCGGTAATTGGAAGCGACCGCGCGGCCTCTATTCGTAGATATCGAAATGCCGAGGAAAACGGAAACCGAGAGAGGAAGAAAAAAAGAATTAAAGGAGGAAGTGAAAGAGAGCGTTAAATGGGAGAAAAAAGAAACCAATGCTTCGAGTGCTCCCATCCTGAGGGGAGGAAAAATGAAAAAAAAAAAAAAAAAAGAAAAGAAAAAAGAAAGAAAAAAGGAAAACGTAAAAAAGAAGACGAAGAGTATAACGGAGAAAAAAGAAAAGGACGAAATTTTTATTATTGTAGAATCGGCAAAGACCGATCGGCGAAAGAACGAATTAAAGAAAAGAAAAGAAAAAGGAGAAGAAGAAAAAACAGGAGAGCAAGAAAAGAAAAACAAAAAAAAAAAAAAAGAAAGAACAAAGAAGGAAATTTCTCTGGGCACGCGCGAGTTCGAAAAGATAAAGAAATCGAGTCTAAATCGTTTTATAGGAGAACGACTCGAGAGCTTTCCGCTTTAACTGCAATTATCCTAACTTCCGAGGATCGCTCGACCCTTTGACCCGACCTTTTACCCGGTCCTCACTACCTTCCCCCCCCCATCGCCTCCCATACTATCGTTCCTTTTTCTCTCTTTCTCATTCGAAGAAAATTTCTGGCATGAAACTTTTCCCGAAGTGAGTCAAAAAGAAGTGTTTTCCCGGTTGTGTCCCGCTTCCCTTCCTCATCGAGAGAGAGAGAGAGAGAGAGAGAGAGAGAGAGAGAGAGGGGACTAAGGTCTCTGTTTATCTCTCTCAAAAAGAGAGACGATGTGACATGCGAGACGGATTCAAGCGTAAAGAGGCATATCCTTAAATAATGCATAAGATGAGACAACAAACTTTATTGTAATTTCCCTGCAGAGCAAAAACTTCAATCCGGTTTTCCAGGGTAGGATTTTTCTATCGGCGGGGAACGTTTCATCGAACTTTAACACGCATTATACTACGAGCGTTAGGAGGCAACAAATGATAAAATAAAAATTTGCTCGATAACAAACAAAAAAGAAAAAAAGAAAGAAAAAAGAAAAAAGAGAGAAAGAAAGTACATTTCGAAGTTACATATACTGCATGTACATATGTATAAAGTTTTCGCTGTTTAAATCAAACAGAATTTGAATACATACTGCATTATGCGCACACAAACAAGCTCGAATAATATTTATGGAAATCGAAACGTTGAATTCGAATTTACCCAGTCTCCGGAAATAGATTAATTAATACGCTTGCTTAATTTTGGTTCTGCTTCTAAACGAAGCTTAAATTCATCTTGTTTCCCACGGAACTGCGTAGATATGTCTATATATATACATATATATATATATGTATGCTTGAGCTTTTCCAAAACAGGTCTGTATAGTCTTTAACTTACTTCTACGTAATATAAACTAAAAATAATACTACCTAGTTTTTTTAACTTACATACATTTTACAAATGCGAGTACGTACGAGGAGGAGAATGGAGAAGAAGTTGGTAAATAAGAAGGAAGAAAAAAGATAGAAGAAAACAGAAGAGGAGAGAAGAGATGAGGGGAAAAAAAAGGAGAGAAACAAAACGAAAAGAAAAAGAAAGGAGCTAATAAAAAAAAAAAACGAAATGAGTAATGATTCATAAGTTTTGCATAATGTTAATTATACGAACGGCGAGACCGTGATGCCGGAGGGAGAGAAACTGTCGGGAGAACAACACGGCAACGATATCGTCCAAGCCCATTTCAGGAAAAAATCGAGATACCGTGACGCGCAACCTACGATATTTGCATACAATGCAGCGATCGCGAACTGGTAAGCGTGCGCATGCGTGCGCGCACGAACACTCTCGATGCACAAACAATAGTGCGCCCTTTTTTTTCTTTCCTTTCTTTTTTTTCGTTGATACTGCCATGCAACAGAACGAGAAAGAGAGAGAAAGAGCACACGTGTCCGTACCGCCGTAACGTAAATCATACTACGAATAAATCGAAATCTCTCGTCGTGGATCGCGCTGTTCCTGGCGTTTGTAAGCGACAAAATGGATCTATCTTTCTCTCTCTCTCTCGCTATCATAGTCCACAGCGATACCCTTCCTATATCCCCTTCGTTTCATCCGTCTTATTGTAATTCCCTTTAACGCGTGCCCAGAGATCGTCCTCCATTTTTTTCTTCATCTCCCGACACTACTAATAATTCACGCGTTTAATCGAAATCGCAAAACGCTTTTCTATTCTTTCCACCATTCAAAGTATTAATTCGAGAATATATTTTCTTTCTCTCTCTCTCTCTCTCTCTCTCTCTCTCTCTCTCTCTCTCGATACATACGGATAATAATCCAACGTAACACAGCAAGCTCGTCAATAAAGAATATCAAGAATTTTTTCAATTCTCGACGTATTATCGATCAACGTTCCGTTTTATCCCTCGTATCCGCTAATGAATATGTTAATTAGTAACGCCCCAACGTTTCTAAATCCCTCTTTAGAATGGATGATAAGAGGTAATCCTTTAAATCTCGTTCTTTTTTTCTTTAATTTTTTTCTCCTCGATGAATAACTTCAATAGAGTCCGACTCTCTGAATATTTTTTATTATGGCTCATTAACGCTTGAAAGAGAATCAATGTGACGACGCAGTAGGAATGTTGCAATTGTCACGAGCTGTGTAATATGACGCTGCATTACGTTTGCGCCAAGAAGAAAGAAAAAGGTATGAATCTCTCTCTTTCTCTCTCTCTCTCTCTCTCTCTCTCCCTCTTTCTCTCTGTGTGTGCGTGTGAAAAGAGAGGAAGAAAATATGAAAGTACGCATAGATGCAGTCGCGATATTACACGGTAAACGTAATACGACATGGCGTTACAGACTCGAGCTCGGAAAAAGTAAATTAGCATAGAGCTAGGAGATAGCTACAAAAAAGAGAAGAGAAGAAGAAAAAAAGAAAAAGAAGAGGGCAAAAACGAGAGAGAGAAAGAAAGAGAGATGCGAAACGAGACGAAAGTGATTCACAAAATATGTCTCTTGTCGTTTCTTTTTCTCTGTGCCCTTTTCACTATTATACTTCCTTCTGTAATTTTCAAAAGGGAAACGAGAAAGAAGGAAATGGTCGATCGAGAGCAAAGGACGAAATAAAATAATGGACGCCTCGGTTACTAGCTGCGACGGAAATGAATAGAATGAGGGTGCCGGCGATAAAATTACAATCAGGGTGCGGCTCTGGTAATGATCGTGATTCGTTTGTCGAACGAATTTGTAAAGAGGACAGACAGAGAGGGAGAGAGAGGACGATCGGGCGATTGTTCACCGGTATTCGCGTTAAATATGCGGGATAATTAGCAATTAAAACGCTGTAGGCAGAACTCGCATGACGAACGGCAGATGCTGCCCTTTCCTATCGATACCGTTTACCGCTGCGTGCTCGCAAAACTATACCCTTTTTATTACTCCTAATTGCAAGGATTCGTTAACACGTTCATTATCTCAACATCGAAGTAATCGTCGAGCCATAGAGCCGCATCCTTAATCAAGTAATTACATATATTGCCAAATGTTACGACACAGGTAATTACGAGGAAAATAGGAAAATTTCCAATTACTTTTGATTCCACTTTAATTGTCTTTGGGGCCCCATCGAATTCCGAGCAAACTCATCCAATTTAGGTGAGAGAGTACAGGGGGAATGGGATCGTTTATGACGAGAGGCCGAGGAGGAGAAAATGCAACTCCTTTATGGGAGTTGGCTCGTACAGGAGATGACAGCTACGTGACCGCGAGTATCAAACGAATCTCCTCCTTCTCCATCTCTTTATCCACGCGTCATATTCCTTCTTTCTTTCTCTCTCGAAGCTTATTTCAAGGATCTAATCTCTTGAAGGAAACGAATTCCCGCTCGTTAGAGCGACGAGGAGTAAGATCACCGATACTTGCTTTCTCCTTTCTTTTGCACCTTTTTCTCATCTTTTAATATAGGTAAATTCGAGAGACCCTTAATCGGTATGCCGATCGCGTACTACCTACACCCTGTATAAAGTCATACGATCACTCGAAAGGAGCCATCCATTATAGGCTTCGCATTTCACGTAAGATCGTTCTCGAAGAAAATTCTATAAATAGAAATGGGATAAGAAAGCGAGTATAGTGCGCTTACGTTACCATATTTTGAAATTACCTTGTCGTAAAGAGCTTCTATTTACCATATTAGCTATAGTTTAATCGTAAAGGTACGTTGAAAGCTTCACGGTATCGACGATATAATATCTATCGTCTAACTACGGTGACGTCTTAATAAACTTTCAATTTCTATCGATCGGAGTGGAAAATTTTCTATCGTCGGCCGAACGAACGAACGAACGAACGAACGAACGAACGAACGAACGAACGAACGAACGAACGAACGAACGAACGAACGAACGAACGAAAAAGAATAAAAGAAAAGAAAAAAAAAGAAAGGATAGATAGAAACGAGATAAACTCCATCCACGAACAAAATAAAAGCTCGGCGTATCTATTCTACTTTAATCACTGTCGCACGGAGATTACCTATTATATCCCTTCGTTGCAACTATGGCATAACCGGGCTTTCTAGGCATCGCACGTCGCGCCGTGGAAAAGCACTTGGCTCGATCGACCCTGTTATTTCCTTTTTGCCTGGCGCACACTTCCACGTTCAAACACGACTTCAACTTGGAATTAAATTTCTCCTTGTATCGCACCACGTTATTCGTCCTCTTCTTTTTCCCCTCTATTTCTTCTTCCTCGAACGATAGAACGAACTCTCCTAACCGCTATCTTCGAGAGAGAGAGAGAGAGGGGGGGGGGAGAGAGAAAGATAGCTTAATAAATAAATGAAATTTGTGAGTTTACGATACAAATTGGCAATTGACGTTCGCTGACGCAGTTTCGTAAGACTCTCGTTACTTACTGGTATTTTTGTCTCTATATTGTGGCAGAACTCCGGCGACGAGACAACCGAGAGTCAGGTACACCGCGAACCAGAAATGATCCATTGCAATACGTTCGACTGTAACAAAAATAAGATGTTTAAAAGTTAAATGGAAGTTTAGCAATTTTTTGGCTGCTTTAGCCAAGAAATGCCGCCTCGATCGAACGACTGACTTTGTGTGTTCTATAATTTCGAAAGAGGTTAAAAGAGATTTGTTCTTTTCCTACGGACTATAATGAGAATATTAGATTTTTATCTTTTATATCGAAGAAAGGTCCGACACCGATCGGACTCGTAAAATTGTATTACCGCTACGTAGATATTCTCCGCTCTCGGCGATACTCACGACGATATTCTCGTCGATTCTCGAACGAACGTATCGACGAAGGGTGGAGCTAGCTTTCTCATCCCTCGAAATCCTCCGCGTTCAGAGCAGTATCCGTTCTCTCGGGCTCTGATCGAATTCGCGCGAACGGACGTTGGTATTAGCAGGCCATACGCGAGCAGCCTAGCAATCATCGAGCTCCTCCATAGTAATCGATCGTTATAATGGCCTTCACGTCATTGACAACTTGTCGAACGTTAAAGCCGAGCTCTGACGCTGTCAGGAATCAGAGAGAAACCCCCTATCGACGGCGAACTCGTCGATTATTGACCTCGATTATTCTCCCTGCCTCTACAATACGCGTTTTCACGAACGCACGTTATTGTCCCGTTCGCGTTTATTCTTCGCGACAGCTGTCGGACGTATTCGCGAAAACGAATTAGAAAGGGACCGAGGTGGGGAATAGGAAAAGGGAAATTTTGCAAATCGCCGAGAACAACTCGGAGAAAACTGAACTAAAGAGTCTCGGAGATACGGATGCCTGCTAATGGGGGGTAGTTGGACTAATCGACTACTATCTATTTTGCATCGCAATTGCTTTTCCCTCGCGACTCCCGAATAGTTTCTCCAACTAAACTCGATTAGATACAGTTTAAATTCAAAATTATACCAGTTTGCGTTTTACAAAAGTACATCCTCGTTTTCCTCTATGTTACCATGTGCCGCGACGACGTACAACACAGCTACCAAACTTTAACTAACCGTTCCCCCCCCCCTCCCCACCTTGAGGAAAGTCTCGTCTTTTCGAGCTTACCGGATGGACTAAAATAAGCACAACAATCGGTAACGCGCTTTCATCACCTCGATGCGAGTTAAACGCGATCGGTCACGAACGCGTTCGTTCCTTTTAGACGAACGAATATCTTTTCTCCCGTTAAAGTAGCACACTCGATCGTTTATAAAACTTAACCAAAGTTTACCGCGTATCATATCCATGCGTAACGCGGGAGGATGCCGAGAGAACTTGCTGCTGCAAAGTCCCGTTAATTTCACGGATAAGGCGCCGCGCTGCTGGTGCAACGAGAGAGAGAGAGAGAGAGAGAGAGAGAGAGAGAGAGAAAAGTTTCCTCGGTTTTAGCCACAGATAATATCCATGGAAACTAGTGGTAAGGTTTGAATGATACTCCCATAAGCTAGCATGAGTTTCCGCGTTTAGGTTGCCGCGAAAATGCTCGTCGAAAGAGAAGATACCCCGCCGACTCAAAGAAATGACTCCTTTAAGGCCTGTAGAAGACTGACAAATACCAACATCCTCTCTTGAGACTTTACACGCTAAGATAGAACTACCAGAACGATACTACGCTAACGTTCGAGCTCATTTTCACCCAACGCTGATACTCGGATTATCTTTCTGCCTTTCTTCTCCTTCCGACCGTTTGCTAATCTATTCTACGATGATTACGTTGGTTATATAAAGTAAAAGCTTCGTAGAATGTAAATTATTTTCTCAACTAATAAATAACTAAATATAATCCTTTCACCTTTCATTGATTTACATTAATTATTGAAACGTAAAAATCTCTCTATGAAAAAAAGAGTCATTTTCGATTTTCCCTATCTTTTTCCGGTTCGCTGGTGAAAATAAAAAAATAAAGGGAAATAGTAACGTATGCGAATAGACAGCCGTATAGGTAGTATACTGGGTGAGTAAAACGCGTCCCTTCCGGATTTCGAGCGAATTCGGCGATTTGACTCGATTTAACAAACCGCACGCTCCACATACATATATTACGAGAGCTCGGTGTCCGTCGCACATTTCCAAGAGAAACAGAGAGAGATAGGGAGGAGGGGGAAAGGGAGGAAGAGATAGAGGTAAAACGAATCTGTTTGATCCCTTTGGATCGTATCGTGGGATTTAGGAAACAAGCGTGACGCAAACCGCAATCTGACCCCGTGAATTAACCCTTTTACCATCCCTTCCCCTCTCTGACTCGTAAGATCTATTTTCCACTTTGTTCGGCCGGTTAAATTCCGCGAGTCTTCTTCGTGAGGTACATACACACACGGCTGGTATTTCATATTTCGTGCGGAAACTCGTTTCACAATTAGCCTCTTTCTCCAGCTGTACCCTTTCGAAAGATAGAGAGAAAGAGAAGGATGCCGAAAGCGGCGATGCGATGAATTTCCTGAAAATGAAATATCCGTCCAAATTCTGTAAAGTAAAGACAAACAACCAGCTGTACTCGCAAATTCACCAAAGAGAAAGAGAGAGAGAGGGAGAGAAAGAAAAGGAAGGAGAGGAAGAAGAGTAAGGGGGAGAGCCTTTCATCGTAGACATATCCGTTTGATCTCGTATTATGAACAAACGCGCGTTTTATAGGTAGCTACCTAGGTACACCACTTGCCATCTAAGGTTTACCGGATATAATATTACTCTTGGAACATAGAAGAAAGGACGGATGCGTGTTAACGCATAAAAAGTTTGCCGTATATTCTTCTAGAACCGACAAAAGCTATTTTCTTCCAGGAAATTTCACCGATTTTCAAGATAAGACGACAAGAAATTTTCTTTTCAGTTATCTCATCTTTTCGTCGTAAAAAGAGAAAATAGGAACGAGGAAGGATAAACTTTGATCAACGATATTAGTTTCCAGTTTTCCCCTGGTGGATACATAAGCGCGCGTCGTCTCTTTACGTCACGTAATTGAAAGTAATCGTCGAGGAATGAAGGGAGATGGAGGAGGATACAGAGTAAAACGATATCTTTGCCGATCGTTGAGCGCGCAAGAATAAAAAGTAATATCGTTCAGGAGAGATATGAGGAACGTCGTTCGCGGAAAATCCCTGAGATTCGTGAAAGCCGAATCATATTTTTCGAGGTTGACCCGAGAGATCTGGTGCGAGGGGTAAAGAAGAGATCTTGGCTAGAAAGGAAATCCTTCGCGGATGATTTCGTTGTATTTTTCAAAAAATCCCCTTGACGCGCTAGACGACTCTCACTTCTCTCGAATGCGTTTATTTCACGAGCGAACGCGCGCCGGTCTCGACATGGACGAGGAGGAGGAAAAAAGAAAGAAAGAAAGGAAAGAAGAGCTTGAGTCCAACCAACGGACATCTTCTTTTTCTCGAGCTCGGTCATACATATCTTTTTCTTTCTCGCAAGATCTCTGTGAACCTATCCTTCTTTCTCTCGAGTGCTTTCGAGTACTCTAAAAAGAAAATTTTTAGACGCGCGTGCACGCGCGCGCAACGTAAATGTTCCCCCATTTTCTCCGAAGGATAAATATCGTCCGAGTATCGTCCTTGAGAAGGATCATCTCCCAAGAGATCCTGTGTACGTGAACACATATCCTTCTAGGCTGCTTCTACTATCTATATACTTTCTATACACTCGCACCTTCAGTCGAGTCTCTTCTCTTTGTCTTTCTTTTCTTCTCGAAGGATCTCTCGAACCTCTATCGATCACTCTCTGCACCTATAACGTTCACGAAAGAGGAAGGGGCAAGATGGCGCAGGAGGGGAAGGAGGAGGACTTGGCCGAAGCTCGTTTCACGCTTAGCCGCTCGAAAATATATTCCTAGGTCGTCTCTTCGTCGCAACTACAGAGAATACCACCATCACCGTCGTCGTCGTCGTCGTCGTCCTTTCGGATAACTCGTAGAAGCGTTGCAATTAAAATTTAAAGCGTCAGCGAACACCTCGCAAACCTTTCCCCATCAGGCGAAAGAATGATGGAAGAATTGTCACGGTCCGTTTTATCGAATGCTTTTTCAGTCGCTTTCTATTTTAGTGATATTGCAAATGGGCGACGCGCGTTCTCTCTATCCTACAAAATATTCCCCTTGGATATGAGAAAAGAAGGTGAAAGACCAGCGGGACAGAAAAGATTTGTAGAACAAATTTCCCATCCAAACTTGTCCTATGTATGTAAGTACGGTCGATAATTAGGGCTCTTTGTCACAAGGATCCAAAGTAAAGTAAGGAAAAGCTTCCGCTCGAAACTACCCGATGGAACCAACTTCCACGCTAAGTAGCTCTCTAAAGATTAAACTGAGAATCAATGCTACTCTTCTACCAACGACTTTCTCTCTCTCTCTCTCTCTCTCTCTCTCTCTCTCTTTCTATGCTTCATCTTTCACCGACATGCAGAATTATAGCAGCTCGTTAAAACTTGCATAGTTATCTCTCGCATACATCGTAAATATCGTGCATACTTCATCGCTGAGATGATTTTCCAAAACTAAGAATCGTTCATGATGTTGTACCACTTTTTCACGAAAGATGATATTAAGAGATATTAACGATGCCACGTCGACTGTCCGCACCTTCTTTTTCGCGTTCAAAAAGATGGGAGGAAAGAAAGAGAGAGAGAAAATGTGTGTGTGTATGTGTGTGTGTGTGTGTGTGTGTGAGAAACGGAGAGAAAGAAAAATGAGGAAAAGGCCGAGATGAAAGTTGAACCCATCCTTTCCGTAGAAGAGTACCAAGACGACGAAGCGCGCTTGAACGCTACAAGACGGTGCGCACCGACTCTTCTTTTCTCCCGAGTGTTTCCACTCTTAATTTTCCTTTCTCGGTCTTATCACTGCCGTCGTCCGAGCTGGCTTCCGAGCATTTTTCTTACTCACCGTGATTTCTTTCCTATCGTTTTCTCTACTCTTTCTTTCCTCGTTTAAACCATACCTACAAGTTTCAACATTTGCATTTGCTTTCTTCTCTCTAATTCCAATAACGAACGACTACTTCGATTTTCTCGAGATACGGATTTCTCGCGCTTCTTATATTTCTCTCTCTCTCTCTCTTTTCCCTTCTTTTTTAGTTTTCTTCATTCTTCATTTTTCCTTCGCTTTTTGTTTCTTACATTCTTTCTTACATTCCTTACTCGGAATCTCGCTCGAGCGAAAGAAACGAGTTTCTTCGATGCGCCGAGGAAAAAATGTGATGAGACGAGATATCGTTGAAAGAAAGAGAGAGAGAGAGAGAGAGAGAGAGAGAGAGAGAGAGAGAGAGAGAGAGAGAGAGAGAAATAAAGGAAAAGTACAAATCCGCTCTCTACGTATATCGTACGCCACCTTTAGAATGCTTTTACCCCTCGGGGGTAGTTCTTTTCAGACCATATTCCTTATTTGTACCAGATGCCTTCGAAGAATCCCCCCCTACGAATAACTTGTTCGAGAATGATTGAGACGAAGACGGAGTTAACGCGAGTTTTTCCCTTCTAAGATTTGTCGAAATAAATATCGAATAAAGGCATAAAGTATCGTTCGAAAAAAGACTTTCACAAGACTTTTAATACGTCGGATTAAAAAACTTATTAAGACGAAAAATAATAATAATCGTTAAATTCGAAAAGATATCTTTCAAAGTATATTCCGGGCATTTGAGTTAGAGAATTTTAATATGCACCGATTCTCTTGCTCGTATAATGCAAATAATGAATCAGCAGAATACTCGATATTTCGTTCCGTCGTTTCGCTCGAGTCATGCCCCTCCGCCCCCACCCCATTCCTTTTTCTACTCTGAGCGTGGACTAATTAAATTATAAAATCTTATGAATAAATAAGCGGCACTTTATAAAGGAAAGTTAGCCGAGCGAGGACAATGAAATTCAAGCGTAGTAGTACATTGGCGACGGACGAAGACAGAAAAAACTACAAACTTTTACGCTCGCTATGAATTCTTTTAAATAAAGAAAGAACAATGAATAAATACGACTTTTGCGAGGACGGATTTCGTCGTAGAAAAGGTATCCTTCTTTCTTAAGTTATTAAATTCGACCGATTTCCTGGATATTAATTAGCGGCCGTTGCGCTTTATTATAAAGTTGAAATTGGATTTTAATACGTTGTTCTTGAACGAACTTCCGTAAGAACCCGAACGCGATAGAGATCTTTTAGCGTACAATATTACTCGTTGGCAAAAGCCACCTGTTGATTTACGGAAACACACAACGCTTCGGTCCGAACGCTGGGCAGCTTAACTATCTCTCCTTCCCTCCCACTCTTTCGACTCTTTTAGACCCGTCGTCGTTTCTTCTCTTTAAGAGATATTCGGAGAATCAGAGATCGATCCAGGTGCGAACAAACTCGTAAGGAATCATGGAAACCTGAAAGGATCAAGACTAAAGATCCTTGGAAATCTCTTTGGCACTTAATTAACCACCTGATCGATACCATCCTTGGGATAAGTTTGGTCTGGCTTGAATTTCCCTGCCGTGAACTCTCGTCGCTATTCCCGCATGTGTCTTTACCAGGGATTAGTTCGGTCTCCTTTTCTCTTATAGTACTAACTAACCACCCCAAGATTGACGAACACCATTAACGGAAACCCGTTAATATCAAACGCTAACGTACGATGTAGCATGCAAAGTGACAAAGTTAAAATTACATCTAAGAAGTACAAGGTAAGGTACGAGTTCAGGATAGCAGAAATTTTGTCGGAAGGAAAGGTACTCTACTTAGTCGTTGCTTTGTCTCAGAGATTCTACGAGTAGCTTGTTCGTTAATTAAAGGTGAGAGGTAAGACCAAAGAGAGACTTTCACGAATTCTAAGTAGAATAAGTAGAATAGTTTCAACCGAGCCAAAGTAAAAGAGAGAGAGAGAGAGAGAGAGAGATGGAAAATGCCGACTAATAAAATAGACCAAGAGAATTCTCTAGGTCGTCTCGAATAACGATCGATAAAAAAGAGAACGTAAGTTAACAAACGTCCCAACTAATAAATATCTCGTTAGGATTTAGTAAACCTCCAAACAGGTTTTTCTTCGTGCGTGAACGATCCTCGACGTTATTATCCTCTCCTGATAGCGCGATATCAATAACCAGCGACTCCGCGCACGTCGATCGTCGCGACGTGCGAAGTTTAGCACCTGCGTACGCCTCTTCTAGGCACCGCGACGTCTCCAGTTTCATCACGCAGGCGTCCTCGTCGTGTCGAACGCGCAAGCAAATTTTCTATTCCCGTTGGAACAACAACACCCTTAGGGCACATTTGCTCCCTATTGACAAGATTTATATGATTTCCCCTAAGCCACGTCCATCTAATCGCGTCTTGCGTCTCATTAACGAGCTCGTTAATATTCTCTCTCTCTCTCTCTCTCTCTCTTTATCGGTCGATCAGTAATCGAGCCTAATATATCTCACCGATTTAACGTTAAATATCTATAAACGTTGTTGAGTGTATCTCAAGATAAGAAAAAGCAACAAAGAAAGAAAAAGAAAGAAAAGATAAAAGAAGAAATAAAAAATGATATATATCGGGCGAACCGTAAATATGTCGTTGCGTCGTTGGAGACAGGTTCGTAAGAGAAGCCACTCCTTTCGCTGCTGTTCGCCTGGGATTCAGAGGTGCAGCCTTCTACCTGGCTCAACGCCCACACCTCCCACTTTCGACCAAACAGATCCTTTCTTCGTTTTTTATCTTTCTTTCGTCAATTCACCTGGATCATACGCGAAATCCCTACACACTACTACTAGGTATTACTCGTCTTCCTACTAAGAGAAAAGAAATGGAAAACTCGTTGCACGAAGATACACTAGATGGTATATTTGTGTGTGTGTGTGTGCGCGCGCGTGCGTGCGTGCATGTGTGTGTGTACGGGTACGTGTGCTTTAAGGACCGATCGTGCGTTTACGCGTATTCTCCAAGAGTCCATCGAAAACTACCACGGGTACCTACTAATTAGGAAAGGAGTTAGAAACCTTTTCGATCGAGATTTTACTCGAGAACACACCTGGCGAACGATAGATAAAAGTCCAAGTTCTATTCTATATTTCTCTCTCTCTCTCTCTCTCTCTCTCTCTCTCTCCGCTTCCATGAGGAAAGTCTACCGAGAAAATTATCTGGACATCTGCGTGCTAGAGCGACGTCGAACGAGTCGTCTAGATGATTTCCACGACTGTGAGTTAACGGGAGAACATAAGATAGTAGGAGGAAGCGAAGGAGGAGGAGGAGGAGGAGGAGGAAGAAGAGGAGGAGGAGGAGAAGGAGGAGGAAGAGAAGAAGGAGGAAGCGAGCGTGCGCACGCGTGCTTACCGTTGGAGGAGATGCTGCGACAAAGTGTACCGGTGGTATAGAGGAAACTTGTCGCTAGCGAGATCTGGATGAAGAGGAGCACGAAGAGGAGATAGAGGTGGACAGAGGAGATAACGACTAGGTGACCTCTCTAACAGGTAAAGGAGTCACGGTACGACCGAGATTTCCTTTTCAGGTAAATTCCACGAGCGTGGGCGAGCAGGGTAGCAGAGAAGGCAGGATGTTGCACACCTGCGAAGAGCCAAGGTGTATTATGCACGTTGTGTGGTTCACGTTGCATCCCACTCCCATTTCCTCCTCCTCCTCCTCCTCCTCCTCCTCCTCCATCACCTAGCACCACCTCCTTCTAGCAGATCCTCCTCGCGATTTCTACTCGACGCTCTCGTGGCATTAGAGCGCCATCGTTTTAGATAACAACGAAGAGCAAGATCGATCGTTATTTTAACGATATCAAATCGGTCGATTACGTTCGGTCCTCCAGTTTTCCCATTGTCTCGTTGACAGAGTTCCCGCACAATAGGCGCAATTTACCTTTTAATCAGGATCGCTGCGCGAATACGATACAACGTCGTCATGGTCGCTTGGAAATTTCACGTAAAATTGAGGCAACCCGCGTAATTTCACATTTATACCATCGTTATGCTAATTACTCGCGGTGACTCGCCGACGCGCAGGACCACTCGACATTTTGAATAATTTCCCGTTGCGCGCCTCCCCCCCGACCCTCTCTCTCTCTCTCTCTCTCTCTCTCTCTCTCTCTCTTAACTTTTCGCCCTCTCAAATATTACGCGTAATTACGTGCAGGATTATTAAGAAGGCAAGCGAGACAAAAGGTACAAAGAATTGCTCGTTTCGTCTGCGGTTTTAAAGAAATTTTACGTTAATTTAAACAATTACGTTGGCCTTCGAGAGGAGCCCCCAGTATACGGCATGCATACTAAATTTGGATTACTTTATCGCATTTTAATACGATAAATCCTTCGTAGCATCGGATCTCATAAATATTCAGAAGAGAATCACGTCGGCCGATTTAGAAAATACTACGTGCGCATGCGAAAGGTCAAGGCGATCGAATTACCACGATTACGAGAGTTCGATCGATTCGAAATTGCTCACGTGTCTTTCTCTTTATCGTACAGTACTCGCCCGATCATACTCGTTTTTATTATTATTATAATTATTAATATCGTCGTTACTACAATATCATCGTTTCTATTCAACCTTTTATCGATATAACGTGAATATAAAATAGTTACCTACGAGACGTTTAACTTTTATGAATACCAAATGAATCAAAAGGATGGATATTATTGTAAAAACGGTATATATATAAAAAAAAAAAAAAAAAAAAAGAGAAAGAAAAAGAAAAAAAGAAGAAAAAAACACGAAAAAACCGTAAAAAAGAGAAGAAAGAAAGGAAAAAAGGAAAAAACGAAAAGCCACTTTCGTGTGCACACGTTACGTTCATACGGTTCGTCGAATAATTGTATTTTCTCGTGGCGACGATTTAAATTAAATTTTAATTACATTCTCCGATAGATAAACTTATCCGTAGCGACGAGTTTCTCTAATGATTTGAAAACGACCGGTTTAGATCATTGTTAGAAGAGGAAGCCATAGCTTTGAAAGGGTTAAAACAAAACGTCTCCTCCTATACCAGAGCGGTAAGGCAGGCAAAGAGGTTTGCTTACTATTTGTGCGCAGATAAAGGCACGATCCAGGTGATTCAGGTGCGCGAACAGGTGTTCGCTACCAGGACAGTAGACCGCAAAGAGGTAGGAGGAGCTCTTGCAGTACCGACCACTTTTACCGCTTTTCTTCCCGGTATTATTTAATCGTGTATGCGCACAGAAGGCGAATACGCACGCGTATCGAATCGATCGAATATACATGGTCGGCCGAATACCTAATTAATATTTCATCGGAATTTCTAATACGCATGTATATGCGTACGTGTGCATATTTTAATTTTTTTTCATTTGGTGTCGCAAAGAGAAATAACGGATAGGATTACCGGACAGGAAGACGAGGAAGGTGTCGTTAAGCGTTTATGATGCCGACACGCAGAAAATAGATAAATAAGCTTTCTACGACGTCTCTCTCTCTCTCTCTCTCTCTCTCTCTCTCTCTCTCTCTCTGTCTGTCTGTGTATATCTAGACGATCGATAGGTCGTATGGCCGAGAAGAAAACCGGTTGGGGAATGAACCTTGCCGATCTCTCGTGAAAGCTAATATCCTGATCGAATGCACCTGTTTACCCACCCGAAGCCAAGATTTATCATTTCGTAGTCAAAGTCCTGGGGAATCGGGTATTAAGTCCCTCTGCCAACTCCTACGTCTATTATGTCCTTGATCCAGTCGGAAAAAGCTCGTCCACTCGGATCTCTCGACAACGATTGCCTATCTCCCAATCGATCGCACACCTCTTTTCAAGTGCTATCGATATTTAATCGAATATATTGCAAATGTAATCTAACGTTCTCCATCGAGTTGAGTGACATTTAACGAAGTTACAGGAGCGAGGCGACCGATATTCTCTACCATAGCGAAAACTTTGTTGAAAATGTTGAATATAATCGATGCCGACGGCCGTGTGCCTCTCTCTCTCTCTCTCTCTCTCTCTGCAGTCTCTAACGTCGTTTCGTTTTATTCGAATAACTCGTGTTATCGCTTAACAACGTGAAAGAGAATATACTTTGCATCGTTTGCAGGAAACTTTTCGAGTAAACAAATAATCGAAAACTTTCCCATACGGAAAAGTACATTGCAAGCTTTTGTTGCTTTTCCCTCTTTTTTTTTTCCTTTGTTGCGAACTCCGAACATTAAGCATAAACAACAACAAAAAAAAAAGTTAAATTTAATTAGTCGTACGTGTAGCTACTTACTACGTAAGTAAGTACCATAATCAATAATTTGGTTCAGTTATTCGAGTTCTCTGCATAAGGGAGAACGTTTGTAAGGATTTCTCTCGTTAATTAGCGACAATGCTAGTGCCGATAATTGACGTCTCTACACAGCGACCTAACTTCGTAATAGTGAAATTTAAAAAAAAAAAAAAGAAAAAGAAAAAAGAAAAAAGAAAAAAAAAGAAAGGAAATTCTAACGCGTTAAAAGTAGGCGTATCACGGAGAGCAATTGCTTTTGCAATCGACGTTACGAGGTTATAACGTTCTCGACTAGAAAGCTCGATTTTGAGACTCTCGAGAACTCTTCTCTACCGGATTTTTATTTAACGAAACCTCGCTAACGCTTTGGTCTCTCGTGCTAATAACTTTCCCTTCGAGGCATACGAATTAAAAAACAAAAAAAAAAAAAAAACAAAAAAAAAAAGAAAGAAAGAAAAGAAACGAAAAGAAAAGAAAAACAAACGTTTACTTGAAAATGTTTGGTCAATAATCGACGATATTAAGATCTATCGGCGAAAGTCAACAGTCGTATGTTCATTCGAGATAAAGACAAACGTTCCTTAAACGGTACTTTAAACGTGAAATCCGATAAATAAGAAAGATGATGTAAAAGAGAGAAGAAATCGAACTGTAAAAGGTACATTATATATTCGAGAACGTACTCGATCGTTATGTAAATCTGGCTCCTGGAATAATATATGCATACATTTGTCTTAAATAATAGTATATCTTTGGCCGACAAATCCTTAGGTATACATTTTATTCCAATCTGTTTTTCATGTTCTTTTTTATTTTCTTTCGTTCATTCTTTCTTTTTTTTCCTTTTTTTCTTTTTCATTCGTCGTTGAATAATTGCCGATAAATTGGTAGATAATCGAAGAAAATAAAGAGATATAAGGAATAGGAAATTTCAATGATAATTATTCGTTAGGTATCTACTTTTGATTTGTGTTTCTGACTGAGAGAAACATCATAGTCACGATCGTACGATGTGGTTCTCTACGTTGAGCTTGGATATTCGCGAGGAACGCGTTTATTTCGTTCGAGACTACTACGACGAGGAAGAAGTTGCAACGCTCGCAAAATGACGGATCGTTTGAAGAGAGACGAGAAGAAGAGTGGAAGTAAATGTGAGGTATTAGCGTCGTGATAATATCGTCGTTTTCTACGAACAAAAGAAGCATCGAAATCCCAAACCCTTTCCTGGGTTTTTTCTCTTTTTTTTTTTTTTCACATCGCGCATTAAGAGGAAAGACTCGGATCACACGGGCGACGTTTTTAGGACATAGCCGCGATTATGTTCTTACACCAGGGGCCACCGCCGCCTCTACTATCCTGTATCTCCATTTTGCACGCTTTCTATAAATATATATATATATGTTTATAGAATAATAATAATAATAATATGTATATATACGTTTGGGCACGCGTGCAAATATATGCATAGTGTTTTCATTAAAGTCATCAAAATTATAAGGCCATCTTGAAGCGAGATAAGCGAGAAAGTTTTAAAATCGAAAAATAAAGTTTTCGAAAGTACTGGCAAAGTGTTTGGTCGAAACTCCTTCCCGTGGCTTTTCAAAAGTTGTTGACCGAAAACGTGATACTAGTTTCAGACGAAATAATCCCTCTTTCTTGGAAAGACAGATATACCAAGTTTGATGTTCGATTGGGAAAAGGCGGACGGGCGGGCGAAAGAAACTTATAAGTAGCTTTGAGGAAATACCGACGTTTCCGGAAACGAAGAGGTCCAAACGTTAAAGTTAATCGCGGGTTACCAATAGAGAGAAACGTTCTACCGCAGTCGCAATTATATTTCCACCGAGATCTACGTGACCCGATATGCGCCTTTCGAGTTAGCTCCAAATTGCTATCTCTCTCTATCTCTCCCCTATCCATCTTTGTCTCCCTATAATCAGTTACGTAATTTCTTTTCTTCGAAATAATTTTCCTATAGATTAAAATAATGTCACTACGTTCGTACGTTTCGAATGAAAATAGAATCGACGATGTTGTAATTTACACGATAGTTACGTCTTATTAAATCGAAACGAGATAAGATCTTAGACGTTATGCGAAAGATCTGAAAGGCTAAAAATAATATTAGGTATCAGGCTTTAGTTTACGTGAGAATAATCGTCGAATAATAAAAGAAGGAATTTCCAAAGGTGAAGGGGCAAATAGAACTAGAATAGAGGAGGAAGAGCGTGATTATAAATTAGAATGGAGTTCGGTAGACGTGAGTTAGAAACGCGACTAGATGTGATTCGCTCGTCACGATAATGGCCTTGTATACGATTCTCTGCATTCGCACGTTACAACCAACAACGCACATAGCCGATAACGTTAACGACGATGCAGGTTCACACATTTCGTCCTTAAGCAAATTGCCAGGCAAATATTCAAGCCGCAAATGCTCGTTACAGCAAACTCCTCCTGTTGTCGTTGCAACATCTCGGAAAGGAGATGGATCGAGATACAATTTGATTCATTGTTATACGTATTATAGTTTTAAGCGCCATCATCTATATTGCTTCCGGGTCGAAACTTTAACGTTACATTATTTTTCGATGGGGAACAATGTTGACGGATTATGAAAAAAGAATTTAGAGTACAAAGGATTAATGGCATTTCCTGTGCCCTACACGTTATACCCTATGTACTATGCAAGTTATATATTATACATGGTATTATATCGTGCATTACGTATTACTCATTGTGGACCGTAGTAAATATATTACGCAGGCTGCCGGTAATGCTTATTCCGGGTGTACAAGTATACGGCGCGCTTCTCACACGCACCACGTATATGCACATTATATGGATATAATATATATTATATATTATATCCATATAATAGCGCGTCTGGAAATATAATAATATGATATAATATAAATAGAAAGGGTCGTTTCTCGTCTTCCTTTTTTCTTCGTTCATCCGGGTAGGTCAGTGAGGCACATTGCAAACATATTATCGTGCATGCACAGATCCCAATATAGAAGCTTGGACTACTACTAAAGCGAGGTCTCGAAGCGAGAGCAGGTGCCTATCCGCGAATTCCTGTGGTTTCGACAACGTAACTGGATTATGCGGCATGCTGCATAGGTGAATTAGCAGGCAAATGTTCGATAAATTCGTTTGTTCGCCGATCGATAGGTCGCGGTATTGCTAGGCGATCTACTCGATTGTCCAGCCGCACACACTAATCGTGCATGTTTCCCCTTCTCCTTCCAACATACCCTCTCTCTCGCGCACGATATCGCGATTTGCTTGGACGAGCATCTCTTCATCGGCCATAAGGGCAAACACGCCACGAAATGATCTTACTTTCACTCGCCGTAATACTCGTAATAATGATCGTTACCAACGACGAATTATCGGGCACGAACGAAATACTAAAAGTACTAAAACCAAGGCTGTCGATTTTCTAAATGAATTGGAATATTTTACGAGCTCTATCGAGAATATAAGATACGTCAGCTCGGTTATATGAATTATACCACCCCTACCTTCGATTTCGCAGGAACTTTGCGAAAATGGCTTTGATCCAACTACGACACGTTTTCTCGTACGTTTGTCTTTTGGAATTCACAAGTGATCCACGATGATATTCGATCTAATAAAACCTATAAATCATTGAGATTCCAAAGTACATTCTTGAGAGAAGTCGAGTCTCGAGTTGGCCGTTATGTGAAACTCGTTCCGCGGATCCAGTTATGCTGTTCGTGATGCAACGTTTCGAAGGACACTAACGAAACTAGCTCCTCGCGAACTTTGCACATGGAAATTTTATAATCTCCGCAAATTGCAACTCAATCGATCAATTTGATATAATAATAATAATAATAATAATAATAATAATAGTAACCGCAATAATAATAATGTACTATTTTTTTCTTGGGACAAGCAATACACGAAACTTGGTTTTATGGTGAAACGATGTTTTTCGACCTAATCAAAAAGTAAATTTGCATAGACTCGTCTATCCTATCTACTCGAACGGCTATTCTTGGGACAAAAGGACGAATTACTTTAAGTAGGTTAGACGAGAGCGTTACGAAACGGATCTCTCTCTCTCTCTCTCTCTCTCTCTCTCTCTCTCTCGCACTCTTGTGCGCACGTCGAAGAAAGCGCGACACGAAAGGAGACATTTTTACAAGGTGGAATCTTAAAGGTGATCGCTAGTAGGTACCTGGATACTGAATACACGCGATTGTCTTTGAACACGAATAGTCTTGCGTAAACGAACTCAATGTCCTACGTTAAAAAGTAAACAACACGTTTTAATATTTCTTTTGCATTCGATGAAAAACGAAAGGAAAAGAGACAAATTTCCGAGGCTAAAGTGATAAAGTCGTTAATTCGCTTTAAAAGAACGAAACGATATATTTTTTTTCTTTTTTCTAATTTAGTTAGAAGAATGTCGATCGAAGTGATTAGCTATGTACATTAATCGGTAGACAGGTAGTAGAGTACACCTAATATTCCTGTACACATAGTGCAAACGAGGAGAGAGATCGATCGATCACCTACGACCAATCAGAACCTACGTAACACCGGTTTGTCCAAACAAATTATTTCCTCCCGATTAGTCCGCCGAGCGTTTCGCGTAACATAACATGGCGAAGCCAGTATATTTGCACGTCGGATTAAATCCCACACGCCTACGCTTTATTGCTACGCACACACCGGCAAACCACACTTGAGGTTTTCGAATTTCAATTCGCGCTAATTTCACGTTCTTCTTCTCTTGCACGACCGCTTTAAAAGACCGCTAGAAAGTTTTGTATAAAGAGCACTTATGCAACTTCTCTTTATCTATCTTTCCAACGCTTTTCCACCATTTTCTCTCTCTCTCTCGCTCTCGCTCTCGCTCTCGCTCTCTTTCCAATCAACGCCACCGCCATCGATCACGACCGCTCTAGGAGAAAACAACGAATGTCGCGTTTTACTGAATTTACGATCGTCTCGAACGATAAGAGACGAGAAGCTTCGAAACCTTTTCTAATGTAAATACGAGAAGTAGAAGTAAAAGAAGAAGAGAAGAAGTAAACACTTGGAGAGTATTAGCGGCAAGATAAATGACGATGGCTCGTTTCTCTTTATTAAAAGGAATCGTTTCGTCGAGCAAGATGAAAACGAGGGAACGAAGAATTAAAAGGGGAAGGGAGGAAAAAGGAAGAAAAAATAAAAGAAGTAAAAGAAAATCTTAAACGTACGTTTCGAAGAAGCGTGCCCCCACACGTATTATCGATGTTTTCTATTCACTGAATCGTGCACGTAGAGATTTTTATCGCGTTAATCGACGTAGCTTCGTTGAGAATCGAGTTCCTTTCCTTCTTCTTCTTCTTCTTCTTCTTCTCCTCCTCCTCCTCCTCCTCCTCCTCCTCCACCGCCTCTTCCCTCTTATTCGTTAGTCCACTTCTCGTTGACGTACCAAATATACACGCGCGAGTAAAACCTGCTCCCAGGCACACGCGCGATCACCGTTCGATTTCTAGAGAACAAGATTCGTGCTATTTACCAGATGGAAGTCACCGAGATACTGACGAGTTTCTCACCGAGAAGACATACTTCGAGTCTCGAGACTTCGGAAGAGAGAAAAAGAAAGAGAGAGGCGTGTTCTCTTTCTCTCTTTCACTCTCCTCGCTCTCGATTTCCAGGATTATAACCTTTCTCTCTCTCTCTCTCTCTCTCTTTCTCTTTTCCTCCCCACTCTATCGTTTATCCCAACACACCGGCTCGTGTTATGTTTCTTTCTCTCACTCGTTCTCTCTGACTCCGTCTCTTCGTTTGCCATAGTTTCTTGCCACTGGGAAGGGGAAGAGTGAGAGGCTTGCAAATCGTTCCAAGGAGGCTTGACCCGACACTTGCCTACATGACGTACGTTATATGTCACGGACAATGCCCCAAGTAAGTAAACTTTCGATCAATTTTCATTTATTAACGAGTATCAAAGCCAATGAATGGGATGCGATAACTACTATTATATATACACATATATGGCAATCTGAAGATTTCCAATTGAATATTAAAATGTTCTATAAATGTAGTATATTACGTCATATATAGTATAAATACGAGAAACGACGATGGATCAAACAAATATGGTAATTTATGAAATATTTTGCAAGTTTTAACGAACGTTTATTAATAAACGAATGTTTATTAATAAAACGACCAAATTCCACGACACCATGCAGTTATCTTCGAAATAAATCGAACGACGATAATTTATTAATGGATTCGATTTTTAATGAATGAAATCCTAAACGAAGAGGGATTGTAAATATATAATACGTATAAGAAATTCGATCTTTACGGATTAAAGGAATCTGCACGTTAAAGAATTGATTTATAGATTTACGTCCTACAATGACTCATTCGAATGGATACCATCTCCCGTTATGATTTTATAGATAGGAATAATGTATCTACCTCTAACATAAATCAAAGATTTTCGAATGAGTAGATCGGTATAAATGCCGTTCAAAGATAATTGATTTGCATGATATAAAAATAGAATACAGCAACGTTATCTCGTCATTTTCAATCATTGTTACGTATCAATAATACGTCCATGTACGTAGAGATAAAAAAAAAGCTGTACTTGATTATCGTAGATTTCTACATATCAATTCCTCGAAAGCTTCGTAAGGGAACCTTACACGAAAGATATCTCGACTATGACGATTATGCAAGCGGATCGCGCTCTCGCTCTCGATAGGTATCGAGAAATCGCCTGACGTTCTACTGCCGCTGACGAATCTATGCGAACTATGGATCTTCGCCTTCTATCGACATACCATCGCCCTAAGTCTAATCGCATATTTCTAGATTATTAAATATACTTTTTCCAAGTTATACGACGTCTGTTATATTCGTTCGAACGCACGAAATTTTGACTAATTTTCGTTCATACGTTATTTCCTATTCACCCGAAATCAGAACTCTCGACATTATTATAAACACGACGGAATGATTTACCCTCTCGGTTTTAGCTCACCTCTTTCACGAACCAAATATTTATCCACGTCGACGGGATCGTTTCGTATCTTTGGTTTGCGCAGTGGAAAAAAAGGGACAAAAGAAAGAAGAAGGAAAATCTTTGAAACGCGCGCTCTCTCTCTCTCTCTCTTTTTTCCTTTCTTTCTCTCCATCACTCCTCCATCCCTTTTTAACCATACGAGGAGAAAACGAGTGTCATTAATTTGCCGACCGTGTAAGAAAAAAAAAAAAAGAGAGAAGAAAAAAAAATAAAAAACAAAGATAGAAAAGGGAGAAAAGACGAGAAGGATATACAGCTCGCTTTTACTCGAGGTAGGAAGCTAGCTGCGGGAGTTTCTGGCTGGGTAAAAACGTGGCGCGAACGAAAGGGACAAGAAAATCCTTAAGAATGAAGTAAAAAGGTAGAAGAAAGAGGGAAGAAGGAAAAGAAGAAGGAAAAGAAAAGAGAAGAAAAAAAAAAATAAAGGTCCGTGAGAAAATGATTCAACGTGTGTTGTGAAAGATGTCGGCGACAACGCAAGACGCAAGACCGATGGAAAAATATCTTTGTATAGGTTTTTAAATTTTCCTTTCGGTCGGTCGAGCGAAGAAAAGAGAAAGGGATAAAGATACATCGAGGACACGTTCACCATTCGAATTCCTCTCGGATACCGGCCGTCTCGATTTCGGTCTCTTTTGGACGATAAAACGAATGGATGACCAAAAAGCTAGTAGCTCATGAATCTTCGTGATTTTCCTCCTCTTCTTCTTTTTCTTCGTCGTCGTAGATACTTCTTCTAAAGCCGATAGATCAAGACCGAAGACGTTGTCGTTCGTCTTGAGAGATCATACGTTCCTTCGAAGTACAAAGAACCACGGAGAGCTAGAGAACGAGAGGCGAACAATGAGCCACGAGAACTTTACCCTAACCCTTTTCGCGACCTTTTCAAGACTTTTCCTATCTCGAACGCGCTAAGAAAGAAGTGTTAGAGGGAGGGGGGGAGGGGGGAGAGAGAGAGAGAGATCTTTCGTTCGAAAGCGACACTCTCGAGTTACTACTATCGTAAGCACCGAGTACGCGCTACGTGGCACCATTTTAAAGGGGGTGCGAAACCGATAAAGGATGTTAAAGTCCAAGTATCGAGTGGCCGTTCATTATTCTACGTCATTTCAGGAGGGTTACCCTCTATCAATGATCAAGAGGATCGTTAGAAGTCGTTAATTAAGTGACTGTCGAACCACTGGAATCTATCCAACCCACAGACTAATAAATAGGCTATGGGCACCAAGAAGGTGTGGGAGACATCGACAGAACTTTTCAAAGTTTCTTGAAATTTCCCATTGCCGATTAATTCGTGATATCTTAATTAGTTCGAAAATCGAGAAGCCGAATTGTTACCGATGTAAATCCGATATAAAAGTATTCTCCGTAGGAATTAATCCTTAAAAAGAGCGAGGAAAATTCTTAGAGCTTAGAAAAGTTGCAATTTTGTCTACGGCGCGAAATATGAAATGCGTCGTAAATCGTTGAAATTTTAACGAGACGAGAGACGAGGAATCGCAGTCACGCGGAAATCGTGAAATTCTTTAGGAGGATGCCAAAAAGAAATGAAACGCGGTGATAAGTGGACGTTTCCTGGGACAGACAGCAATCACGGTAATGCTGCTGTCTGCCGATCTCATTGCCGATGATGATGTCGATAGTGGTGGTGGTGGTGGTGGTGGCGGTGCTAGTACATAGGCTTTACGCAATCCTGAGGTCACTGGCAAGTTGCCGTGACCCAGCCGCAGTCCTAAATCTTTTTGGCGGAGTGGATGCTCCACGGCTTATCCCTTGTTGCGCGATCTCACGAAAGTTAGATCATGTTGCCGGACGACGCTGGGGACAGGAAAAGAGAGAGAGAGAGAGAGAGAGAGAGAGAGAGAGAGAGAGAGAGAGAGAGAGGGAGAGAGAAGCAGAATATACTGCGCCTGCGGAGAGAGCCACCACTGGATCTTTGGTATTACTGCAGGATATCAGGATCACAGAAACTCTGCCAATCCGTATGAATCGTAGAGAAGGTGGGGAGACTGAGTTGGCTGCAACTATGAGACGGTAAACAAAGATAAGGACTTGTTTCCTCTCAGCACTTTGTCCAGAATCTTTTTTCTCCGTTTCTCTCTCTCTCTCTCTCTCTCTTATTTCTACTCGCAGCCAAGTGCAAAAGTAGATTTTTATCGCTATCTAACATAAGCGCGCTTTTAAAACAAACATACACACGTGCGTAAATCATGTATATGTATATATATATATATATATATATATATATATATATATATATATATATACACACACATATGTGTGTACATAGAGCTCTGAATTAAAATAAAAGCCGCATATTCAGCAGAAACGTAAAGTTTATTATGATAAAAAAAATTAGAGGAAAAGATATAAAACATCAAGCGAGAACAAAGGAATGTAATTACTAGCTATGGAAAATGACGAATACTTTGGAATATACTTTATCTCATGATGATAGAAGAAAAAGGAGGAGAAGAAGAACGATGGTTGTTGCTAAACTCGAGGTATAACCATCTTCCAAGGAGCTTTCGACAAAGATGAGATTAAATAAATGAAAAGGAATAAACGAAAGACAAAGTGAGACTGATGATCGTGGTAGTGGAGTAACGACAATGCGGTGAGCTATGCGGTAAACTAAATAGGAGAAGACGTGGATGGAAAACGGTCGGTGGACAAAGAACCGCAACGGCGAAGACGATGACGTCGGTAAAAGCCAAAGGGAGATGGAAAGAAGCAAAAGAAAATGTGAAAAGAGAATGAGCTATAATACGTCTCTATATTCTATAGTATAGATACTGGATATTCGAGCCAGCTGATAGGGTATAGTCGATATAAGCGGCACGGGTCGAAGGACACATATCCCGGTCAAGGTTGGCATTTTCCTCTACGGTAATACTTCCTCCCACCCTACATCTATTCCACTCGAAAAATCACAATCCTGTCAGAAATACGATATATAGATATATCCAAAGACTATTTAGCATATGACCGAGTTATGTATATGATGCGGTTAGCTTATCGATGATTGATATAGGTAACATATACCGTCTCATGTAATCAATAAATGAACAAATATTTGTGCGACTGATAGCGTTGTTACGATGAATCTAAAATCCGTATATTCCCTTATTTATATCCTACCGGCTTTAATATATTTCCAACGAATTATGTTTTTTAGCCTTCGTTCTAAACTCGTAGAAAGAGATAAGAAAATGTCCGAGTATACGAGATGGAAAAGAAAAATGAAAGAAAAATATAACGCGATCGTATAATGACCGTCGAAGGAACGTTAAAGTTGAAGTCTGAAATGTTTCGATGGTCATACGTATAGAGCAATATCTCTCTAGATACGTACACGAGACTATGCTAGATGCGAAGACATTAGGAGGGCCGACAGTTACGTATTTCCAGAAAAGAATTCTCGACGATACGGGAAACGGCGAATATCATCGCGCTCCGACAATATACCGTACTTTATTTACCGCTCCGCTATCATCATCTCTCTGTCGTACTTTACGAAAATTCACCTCCAAATATGAGAAGTAGAGATATACTGGAATAATGTTGTATTTGCGCGTCGTCCCTTTTGTGCCACTTCGAATGCGTCATTAAGTTTTCCCATTATTTACCAAGCCATTATATAATTATATTCATCGCCTACTCGAGTTCGCTATTTAATAATAATAACGAGATCGAATATTCGAACGCGACTTAAATGGTATAGGTAAGTATTGGAGCTATTTGTCGGACGGATCATTATTCGTGAGATCGCATATTGATCGTAATAAGGATGCTCATTCTTGAATATCGTTTGTGCCACCAGCTGGAAAACCAAAGCACGGTGTAATTAACGACGACCTCCTCTTTTCGCTAATATATACACGCATACTACACATAAATATTATCTACTTAAAGGTAAATATAAAAGCTAGTGTCATTTTTCTATCAATGAAAAATCCTTACGTATATTTATCTTCTTAACGAGTAAACATCCGACAATGAACGTAACGCCGATTAACTCCTATAAAAGATTGCTACTACAAGTAGGTAATAAACGTGTTTATCTATCTATTTATATATACGCGCGCGCTTGTAATAATCGTCTTAATAATCATTTTATTGAGTTCAATTAACACCTTGACGAATATTTTTCTATTATAGTTGATACTACCTTGGGATCCTTCGGCGAGTCATTCAAAGCACATACTCAGAGAATACAAAAAGAGAAAAATATTAGTGGGGTCAGTGAAAGAGCTCGTTCGCGTAAGCCGTAGGAAGGATGAGAAAAGGAGAACATTTTTCGCGGTGACACGGCGAAGAAATTCTCACACGACGGGAGGCTGCTCGCGTGGGAGAGTAAAGCGTGAGAGAGAGAGAGAGAGAGAGACAGCTTTGGTGGGCGAGTAGCAGGGAGAGAGCTTGCGCCTAGCCAGGTCGACTGGCTCGAGCTTGCGAGCCTTCTAGCAGCAGCCAGTCGCCGGCTGCCGGGCCACGGTCGAGCATCTCTTCTCGACTAGACGAGCTTAAAGAAAGACTGCGTGCAACGACGACGACGACGACGACGACGACGATGACGACGACGATGACGACGACGACGACGACGACGACGACGACCTCGTAACCCTTTTTCTACTACCCTACAACTACGGAACTTCCTCGAAGAAAAACGAACAATATCGACGAAGAAACGTGACTTTCATCTTCTTTATCATTACTTTTCCTCGTCGATCTGTACATACGAATATTAGCTCAATTTTTTAAACACATCCTACTACGACGATAGACGGGTAATAATCGTCCTGTTTTTAGGTCGAAAATATTTTCTCCCATCTAAATCAAGTGAAATCACGCGAAGAGTCAACGTGGCCACGTAATCGTTCTCTCGCGTGCTAACGAATCTAAGGAAAACGCTGAAGGAGGGAAAATATTACGGTGTGCGTTTACGATATAGTGATAGAGCTCTCGTTTGCTCCTGCTGCTCTTTGAATCTTCTCTCTCTCTCTCTCTCTCTCTCTCTCTCCTTCTCTACCTCCCGCTCTCTTGATTTCTCTTATCTATTTTTATCCCTTGGAAAAAAAAAGAAGGAAAGAAAGAAAAAAAGGACCACATCAAAGAATCATGGCGAATGGCTAACAAGCACGAGTATCAAGCCCTTTTCTGGACTGAACGTGTTTTTCACCAACGGTGGGACCATGTGAGGCTTCGACCATGACGGTGAGTCGCCCTTTTTTTTGTTCTCTCTTTTTCTTTTGCTTTCTTTTTTTTTTTTTTTTTGCTTTCTATGTACTCTTTTTCCTCAATAGAATGTTCAAAAGGGAGCTTGACACTATTCTAACAAGAAATGGATATACAAGAGGAAATTCTTCAAATCTCAATTTTACGCGCGAATTTAAATCCGTAACGAGTAGCGTTTATCGTTCAAAGTCCGGCGTGAAGACGCGAAAGTGTCGATAAACGCTCGACTGGATTCTAATGGACTAAGTCGTCCGTGGACAAATTTATCGATCACAAGTTGTACCAAGAAATACAGGGAGGAAGGAAAAGAGAAAGAGAGACTATTCCAAGTGCTCTCTCTCTCTCTCTCTCTCTCTATAATGCATTGTCGCACCACTGCCAATTTCCAAGATTCGATCTTATCCTTTGCAAGTAGTCGTAAACATAACATGGTAGCTACTTTTCCCTGGAATTAGGAGACTACTGGGAGTAATAAATATTAACAATAACGTAAAGTCGTATCGTGCGAATCGGCAATGCATGTGGTATACGTTAAAATAGATACGCATCTAGTACTCGACGGTCGTCCCGAATTATTATATTTCGGTGTACATACATGGGAGTCGCACGTGTGCGCGTGCACGCGTTCGAGAACGAATCGACCGTGCGGTTTTTGATACTTCGCACTCCCAGTAAAATCCGAAACATCCGCTTGAAATTCGTTCGGACGCAATGCCGAAGCATGAAAACTACGCATTAACATCGAATGTGATCGCGTCTTATTGTTAATAACGATAAACGATAGAACTGAAATAAAGGGAAAAAAAAAAAAAAAAAAAAAAAGAAATAGAAGGGAGGGGATTGAGAGAAAAAAAAGCAGAGAAAAGAAATACATTCCGAGCGAGCACACGGAAAAATTGGCCGAGTTTTCGGAGGATACTTCAACGGAAAAACGAACGTTACGTAGGAAAACTATTGTCCTTCCACTTTTTAGTATCAACTACGGTTTTCGCACCTCAACCGTGCTTCCAGAGAGAACAAAAAGTTCCTCCGCGACCCTTTACTCTAGTGCTCCGCTAATAAATCATATTTGAAAGTTCTCTTCGAAAAGCGCGCTTACATCGTTCCACCCAAAGTTCCTTCTCGCCATACGTTATTATCCTATATTATAGGATATGTTGGAAACTAATTAGCCTAATTGATTGACTCGATGAAATCTGTTACAATCGTTTCAACGTTATCTTATTCCTCGACCAAGTCGCTATTCGAATTTAACAGAGTCCTAGGCATCGAAAGTTTTCCATTATACGACGTTTATAGTTTGTACGCTAGGTTCGCAGATTCGATTGATCTATCTCTATGGTGTATCGTATTCGTTAATCTCGTAAACTTTCTTAACCGCGTTCCATTTATTAACGAGAAAGAGAAGTGGGACGACGTACTACTAGCCGAGTGAACTCCTTAAGAGGGATGTTAAGTTTGATAAACTTTGTGAGCGTTCAGAATTGATTTATAAGTCTCGACTCTCTCGGATCTAATTTTGTCGAATAACGCCTTGTATTCCACGGGGTATAATAAAGCGTTTCTCCCTGTATCTGTGATATTTTCGAATAACCTTAGAATCGTCTTTCTTCTTCAAAGACACTTTGTGTCTTTCCGACGGTTACGAGGAAATATATATCATTCGGTTAAATGAAAATTTTCGAACGATATATAGAGGATTCGTTATCATTGCCAGATTCGATTTGAATATTTCTTCGAAACGTCCAATATCCTTTCGTTTCCCACGATTTTTTCTCTTCTTTTCCTATTTAAATAAATAACCATGACATTAATGAAACTTGGCTACACGATAAACTCGTTAACGTTTACATAGACACACAATCGCTACGATCGCGTTGAAGCTCTCTGGAGAATAGGAAGAGACAATGAAGTTAGTCGAAGAAAGAGAAGTAAAGAAAGAAAGAGCGAGTGAGAGAGAGAGAGAGAGAGAGAGAGAGAGAGAGAGAGAACAATAAAGAGAAAAAAAAGTCTATGAAATAAGAAAAAGAAAAATTCCAATCGAACGTGACGGAAATTCGTTTCTCGCGAGATAGTAATACTCGGAAAAAAGTTATACTTCGACCGATGGACCCACATCGACGCAGCCTGCAGATTTACATATTTAATGTAATTACGCTAACCGACGAAAAAGTTTCTTTTCGACGCTGCAGTACCGGGGCAGCCAACGTCGGCGGCCATCGCCATTGCCACTACTGCTAACAGTGTCGTCTCCCGTTCTTATCGTCAAAGACCGATGGAAAAGGAAAAGCAGAACTAAAGGAAAAAGATTCAAAGCTTTTATTTCGGCGAAATAAAAGTAAGAGGAAGTAAATTCGACGAGTAAAAGAGGGTAAAGACATCCTCTAACCGCGCCTAACAAGTAACCGAAGAACCTTCCGGAGGACAAAACTTAGTTGGCAGAGAATATCAGTGCGTTATGTCCGCTAGAACGAGCAATGTTTAACGCTAAACCTATCATACTTGTCTAAATAATGGATTTCACATTTTTTCTCGTACCATTGCTCGAAATTGTCATTTTTACTAACACACACACAGTTTTGTTTATTTTTCCTCGTAAACTAAAAATAATAACGACCAATTTGACGAACGTGTTATAAAAAAAGAGAGAGAGAAGAGAGAAAAAAAAGAAAAGTTGACAGAAAACTGCAGAGTTACATTCCTGCCAGTTAGATTCGATTGAAAACATAGTGAACATCTGTCTAAATTTACGTACATCGAACGAGAAATGCAACGAGAAAGGAAAAAACAAAAAGTGGACGAGCACGCACCGTAAAAAAAGCTATGAACGAAACGATGAGAGAAAGGTGAATGCATCCGACTCGCAATCAAGGTCGCTCGGCAGATATTAAATTCATGGCTAATATAATTGCTTTTTACCCAAAGATAATTCTTTCGAGCAAAAACACGAGGAATTTAACGATCGACCATTTTTATGTCTGGTGTAATGGATATTAAAAAATAATTTCAACGACTCTCTCTCTCTCTCTCTCTCTCTCTATAGACATCCTGTAATAAATTGCGCAATAATATCATACATCCAAAGTTCAGCCTTTCTTTGCATCTGTTACACCAGAATTTTTCCTTAATCGATAATCTTTCGGATACGCGTTTAATAATGTCACAGGAAATCTTTCCGTTTCAATACTGACCCCCGTCTTTGTTCGCCGAAAAGACGGGAGAGGAAGATTAATTCTATTCTACCGACGACGATAGCATCGAATTATTCTGATATCGTGAAATTCCGATCGGCGATTCCGAATGTAAAGTTCCGAGAGCTTTGGATCGATGTACAGTCCGCGGCAATGGGGCAACTCAAACGAGGAGAATCCAATAAGAGAGAATGGCCAGATTATCCATTTACAATTAGAACGATTCATTTCCATAACATTAGCAAAAATAGATCGCTATTATATTGGGAAGCTCTTTGGAAAAATTGTCAATGTTTTCGCATCAAGAGTTATGTTATTTGATCGTCCTAAACCTATAAAGTAGGAGACGAGAAAAGAGTGGAGGAGAGAGAGAGAGAGAGAGAGAGAGAGAGAGAGAATTTTCTGCGCCGTGTTACGCTGCGAAAACGCGAATAAAGGAAGAAAAGGCAGACGGGCCAGAAAACGCAACTTTTGATTGATGACCTTCTGAATCAATTTCCGCGTTACTTCGCCTTGGCCATGAGAGAAACATCTCCAACAGGTGTGGCGCCGTTGATCAGGAAAATCGGAGGGTGTATTCGAGCCACCTTTCGGACGCAAACTGAATGCTTTTATGCCCCTGTACGCGGGAATATATTATCAAAATTACACACCGATAGAAGATACGTTTTGTGCTTCTTCTTTTTTTCTTTTCTTGTTTATGCTCTTTTACCGGATATCTCTTTCGAATAATTGTCGGGAAGGGAAGAGATTCCTTCGGAAGAAATAAATCGAATGGCGCTGCGAAAGCTTTATGTTTTCAATTCCGTTAGCTCTCGAGAGCGTAGATGCTACGTAAGTAAAGGGAAGAGGAATGGAACACGGAATATCAGACAAGATATTCGAGGAAATCGTAAATCTACATAGAATATTTTTAACGCAGGCAGAACCTTCTGTTATTTCTTTCCTTTTCTATCGCGCAGCCAGTGTTACATTCGATTTGACTTTGCTCTCTCTCTCTTTCTGTCTGCCTCTCTCTATTTCGTAGCTACTACGGAAAATCAAGATCGATATATGTATAATCGTCGAGATTCAGAAATCCAGAAGCACCTTCTAAACTATTTTATACTCTTGGTAGGATCGTACGACCACCCTGGAAATCGACAATCTCTTTTGAAAATAGCACTCGGGCTCGACAAAATAAATCGTCTTACGTCAGCAATTGGGGATCTCTTTCGAACAAAAGCTCAAAGACGTAAAAGCATCCTACCGAAAAATGGCTGCTCGATGAGTAGCGTGGGAGGAAGAAGGAAGAAAAAGAAATTGGTAAAGTCGTCGAATAAAAGATAAAAATGCATCCGCTCGGCTCGGTCGACAATGTCTAGTACTCGCATAATATATGAAAATTTGGAAGACGCTTTTCTCAAGGGTTTTGCAGGGAAAAGAAAAGAGAAAGCGGAAGGGAAAGAAGTTCGTAGAGTAGGGTGGGAAAGGAAGGTGGAAGCGAGGGTGCGGTCGAGTGTAAAAGAAGGTCAAAAAGTAAAGTTAAAAAAGAAAAACGAAGAGCGAGGCTCGCGGTGTATACCAAGAAGCAAATGCGCCAACTAGAGTTCGCTGCTGGATTTCGGAAAGTCCTTATCGTTTACCACGCTCCTTGTCTTTCTCTCCTAGCTTGGCTCTTAATCGGCTTCTTTTCTTGAAAACTTCCTTCCCTCGACTACTCTGTTGTCGCATATCGCGTAGGCGGAAGTCCCCGAAGCGAACATACGCTGGGGATCTAACCTGAGTGGGAAAATGGAAGGATGAAAAACGTGTCCTTCGTTCTCAAGCTTTCTCGTAGTAAATCGAGAAGAAAGGACGGTCGAGGGGTATTAAAAGGCATCGGGGATATAGGTAGGAAGATTTTTCGCAACCCAGACGCAACCCATTTACGATCGCAAATCATTCGACGAGATATATTAAAGTTTTCGAAACGTTATCGTTACTCGCAGCCAGACCACACACACGCGCGCGCGCGCACACACACACACACACAGAGGACTCGCGAAATACGTGCTGAAAAATTTCAACGAGAGAAAGAGAAAATGGTTGCCGAGGAAAGAAAGTCTCGTAGCCACGTTCAAAAAGTAGAATTCGGTTCACGTCGAAGGACTTAATACGCGAAACGCGCAAAAGGGCGGTAAGCGTGAATAATCGTTATGCCGGTGGTCTCACCCAGGTCGCACCTATTTTATGCAGAACAGGTTATACCAAAAGTATGAACAAGAGCCAAATAAAAGGAGGAATGAGGAGAGTGGTGGGAGGATGGGGTGGGATGGAGGTGGCGAACTATCCATTATGTATCATTATCCAAACTCGATTTATAATCCTTGCGAGCGTGAAACGTTTTAACTATTTTATGATCCTTCCAACTAACGATAATCTTCATAAGCTACTTAATACGACTTTAGTAAATTCTACCCTTGTAATCGTTCGATTACATAGAATCATAGAAAACTACAATATAGGACCGATACCGAATAAATTTGTCTCGAAACTCGAAATCGAATCGAACTACGAACTACTAAAGAAAAAAAAAAAAAAAAAAAAAAAAGTACACGCAAAATATAAAAGTAAACGCATTATCGCATCGCGTATTGTTATATCTCCTATCATCGTATTCGATCCTATGTTTTTTTACGAACTATCGAATAAAAACGGAGATGAGTAACCTTAAATTTTCTTTCTCGCGATATCAGTTATGTATATCGTCTTCCTCTCAACGAGTGGAGCAAATTTAAAGATTCGAAATCCGGAAATTCGCAGAAATCTCAACGTCTCAACGCGTCTCTCTCTCTCTCTACTTCTATATGTATATATATATATCTCCCTCGCGCTTTTCACTTGTGCAGAAAATTATGCTCACGACTATTTTATCCCCTCGTCCCAGCTCTATCGAGGAATTTAATATCTTCGCGTAGATAAATCGTAATCCAGAGATTTTCGAGTCGTTCTCTTTCTCTCAGTCTTCTCTTATTCCTCTGCTATTACTGTTACTTCTAAGAAAAATAACTACTCTCTTTCCTTTAACAAAGTATAAGCACGCTCTCAAGATGATACCTTTGGAAAATAAAACTTAGCTAGCGCATTCCTTCAACACGGATTATAACTACTTCTTTTTTTTTTTTTTTTTTGTTTCGTCAGGAGGAAAAACCTTCATAGGCCCCCTGAGCCCGCTACTCAGGAGAGTGTCGGATTCAACCGGCCTGAGCATCCTCTCGGGTTCGGATCACCTACCGACTAAAAAACCTCCCAATACTTATTACTAACACGCTGAGGAGAGAGGGCGTGGACGGTATCGCGCATAAGCGTATTTCAAATTCGCCCAGTACCCCTCCTCAGTGAGCCAGGCCGATATTCGCCTTGCTCTCATTCATTCATCTACATTCATACCGCAACTAAATACGGCGCACTCAACAGAGGCCCACAAGCCCCCGGAGACGCAATTACTCCCTAGCTATATACAAACATATTGGCCCGATCCCCACCCTATGGTGCTCCGACCAGGCCCATTCACGTTCGTATACACACACTCACAACACCAAGAGGGAAGCGACGCGTGAGTCAGGCGCCGCCTGAGCCGCTCGGAGCCTTGCCCGAGGTGGCCGCACTGGAGCTACTCTCCTATGCGGCCTATCGTTCATACTCCTGTCTACATACACACCCGCACGCTCACTCATACGTCCTTCTTCTTGCGTCCGTTCCCTGCGCCTCTTAGCGTCCTCCTTTGCACGCATGACCCGCCCTGAGAAGGTTTGGAAGGCCGCCCATTCCCCCGGGACAGTCAGGGAAACCCTGACTATCATGGGAAGGGTTAGCTGCCCTCTCCCCATCGCACCGATCAGCTCATTCCTGGCATCCGTTCACGCCGGGCAGTCGACCAGGGTGTGCTCCGCCGTATCCTCACTCCCCCCGCAGTGGAAACAACGTCGGGAGGGAATTTTTCTGATCTTATTTAAGTACACCGAGAAACAGCTATGGCCAGTCATCAGCTGTGTGATGTAAAATGTCGTTCCGATAGAGAACGTCCTCCCAATCCACTCGGCTAACCATTCGGCAATAGCCGCCCTCTCACGCACTCCCGTTACTGCTGGTGCTCTTGCGAGCCAAAGTTCCTCAGCCTTCCACGCTTCTATTGCCCTCCTTCTGGCAAAAGCATCCAATACAGCCTTAGTACACGGGGGAACAGGTTCCTCCGCGTCCCTAACAGCCGCATACGTCTCCGCCAGCTGGGGTGTTAGATGAACGAGAGGAATAATCCCCGCAATCATCATAGCCGCGTGGAAGGAGACCGTTCTATAAGCACAATACACCCGGATCGCCACCTTTCTCTGGAGTCTCCGAACAGCCCGCCCGATCCTCATGTCTTCCACGACGGCGCGCCATCACACCGGCGCCCCATAAAGGAGCACCAAGTGGGTCACGCCGCTGTAGAAGGCGTCGCTTCTTCTCCCCGGTCCATGAAGGTTCGAAAGGAGCCTCCTAAGAGACCGGAGGATACCCTCCACTTTAGGGATTAGGGCCTCGAAGTGGGGCTTGAACGACATTCTTGAATCTATTACTATGCCCAGGTATTTAACACTGGTTCTAATTACTATGCAAACCCCTCTAAGGCAAATCTTAGGGGGCGGAACATTCCTGCGTCTGCAGAAGGCAAAGGCAGGGAAGGCCATGGCCTCCGTCTTTTGCGGCGCCACTTTAAGACTCAATCCCTCCACCAAAACGTCCAAGTCCCGCTCGATGTTCATGATAGCCTGAGACAGGTCCCATCACGATGACAGGAGGGCCGTGTCATCCGCATAGCAGATAACACAGGAGCCACCTGGCATCGAGGTTCGAAGGACACTGTCATAGGCAATGTTCGACAACGTAGGGCCCAAAACGGATCCCTGTGGGATCCCACAATACACTTGTCTTTCCACGGCGCGTCCATGTCTGTCTGTATATGTTATGGCGCGATTGTCTAAATAACTCCTGATGATGCTCACCAGGTAGCGTGAAAAGTTTTTTCGCTCCAACGCCCTAACGAAAACGGCCCACGGCAAGGAGTTGAAAGCGTTAGAGATATCTAGACTCACCAGGATAACCACTTTCCTGTTCCGCGTCGATGCCTCCACAAATTTTTTAACATCGAGGACGGCATCTACAGTAGATCTGCCCGTCCTAAACCCACACTGCGATGGCGCCAGGGTCCGAGTCTCTTCTAAGAAGCTGTTGATCCGGCCAACAACTACGCGCTCGAATAGTTTCCCCAGCACGCACAACCACACCCGGTATCCCATCCAGTCCCTTCCTTCCTTTTCCTTTCCTGGCGGCAGCCAAGACCTCCTCCGCAGAGATAGTCACCTCTGAGAGTGTAGGTTCTTACGGCTCATTAGTTCCCGGTCCTCCTGGGAATAATTCAGAGAGGATATTCTCCAGTACCTCATCTTCCACGGTTTCAGTTACTGATGGGGCATAAGGCCTGAGTTTTCCCAAGACCAATTTGTAAGGTCTGCCCCATGGATCATCCTCTATAAAGTCCAGCAGATCTCTCCAGGAGTTCTTCTTGGCTTCCTTGAAGCCTTAGTCGATGTCCTCTTTGCGTTCCTTAGGGGGTCCAGAATCGGGTGTCCAGAACCGGGCGCCCAGAACCGCACTATTTCCTCCCTGTTCTTCCTTTTCCTGACTCTGGAAATTTTCCTTACTGTGGGCGTCGCAACGTCCCTAAGGTTCGTTAATTTGTCCGAACACCAGTAAGTACTTTTACTACCGCTGGTTTGTCCCCTCACCTGGGACATGGTCATGTCGCACGCTTGTTTCAGTGTAGACTGTGCCCATTTCACAAATTTGTCTGCACAGCCCGCACTGGCCCTATTATCCTCGCACATAGTTTCACTCGTCCACTTCCCTGAAATGAGGACCAAGCAATCCTCATCCAGGGAGTTAACCTCCCAACGAGGGGGCTTTTTATGTTGTGGGAGAGAATTTCGGACCCCTGTGGCCTTGTGACTATAGTTAAATCTAATATATAAATGGTCCGACAAGGACTCAGCCTTATCCACCCTCCAGTTCGAGAGGCGGGCGCTAGCTTTTGATGTGCCCCACGTTAGATCTATAACGCTCGACCCCTGCGATCGAATGCACGTGGGACAGCCAACCTGGCTCAGCAGATCCAAGTTCATTTTGTTGGCCCAGAGGCAGAGCAACTTACCCCTGCGGTTATTCCTGCCTTCCAGGTCCCATCTGTTGAACCGGGCATTAAAGTCGCCAGCCACCAGCGCTGGGTGAGCGGGGAATTTTCCTAAGAGCTCTTCGAGCTCATCAAGAAGACTATAAAACATGTTAATGTTCTTGCTGGGCGGAAAGTAGACTGAAACTACCAGCGAGTCCCCCCATTTGACGGCTACGTAAAAACGGCCCCGATCCACCAGGCGACAGGGTCTTCCACCTTCACCCACAAGCACCGCAGAGAGTGGAGTCTCTCCCAGGGATGAGAACCACTTCTTATCCCCAGGAGGAACCAACCACGGCTCCGCAATGATCGCAATCTCTTCCCTGTTCTTGCGCATGCGCTGTTCCAGCAATTTCTGCGCCTTGCGTGCATGGTTCAGGTTTATCTGTAGAACAGCAGAGGTCATTGTCTATGGGCCTTCTGTTGCTTCTAGACCTATTGAGATGCCCGATATTCCACCTCCATGTCTTCATGCACCCTTTCCTTCTCGATCACTTTCACTGTCCTAAGTGTAGTTTTCTTCGCGACCTTATGCGGGTCTTTTCCGATTGTTTCAAGGCAAACATTTGGTGCCCTCCCGAAAACCTTGTCTATCCATTTTCTAGAAGGCACTACCCAGCACTCCCAAGAACCGGCACGGTGGTTGGTCGGCTTCCGGCCAGCGTCTGCACAAACCGGACACGTTGTTTTACCCGTGCATGTCTTGACCAAGTGGCCCGGCTTCCCACAGACATAGCATAGGTCTGTCCTAGGCTTTGTAACCGGGCACAACGGATTATAACTACTACGGAAGCTCGTTTATCTCGTTTACTAATAAATAAACGTCAAAGCTTGGCATGAAAAGGAACGCGTACGATGTATCGGGAGAAATGGTGGATGCTTTCGATAATTTAATTATCGACGCGGCGCTGTGCCATTGACGAGGATAGAAGCAACGACGATGCGTCCCGTTGTAATTACTATCGCTCAGAGATCCAATAATGGCGCTATAATGGCACGAATACGCGATACGTGTACGATTTAGTCTATAAATTAGAGATGTCTTTTTCGACTAGCAGCGTTCTATTCCTGATTTATCTGGTACGCGATATCCCCCCTCCCTCTCTCTCTCTCTCTCTCTCACTTGCCGTTATCGTTTCCCAACCACTCGTTCGAATCGCGGAACATGCGAGCCTAGTTGCTGCAGCGTTGTTCCTCCAAAAGAAAACAAAGAAAAAAGCGTAGAGCCTATACAGAGGGAGAACCGACATGCCGCTGCAAGTAAACGATAAAAATTCTACGTTCGGTTTATGTAGACACATACATTCCATACTAGGAAGGAACTATCGATTTCAAAAATATACGAAATCGTTTTCTTTTCGAACAAATTAACAACACCGCGATCATACAAAATTGTTTCTTTCAAAGTAAAAAATCTTCATACTACCTGTACACACGCACATATATCTACGTAAATATACATATGTGTGTGTGTGAGAATGGTGTAAGTATGTTTTTTCGTCGAAATATCAATATCCCTAAGTTTATCACCATATTCACCTTAACGGCAAGTATTGAAGGAAATTAATCCGAGGTCAAACATCGCGAAATGAAAAAGTTGTCGTCCTTTACGTCTACACGATAGGGACGAATATTACGCTTTCGCTTGAGAAAAAGACGCGATTACTCGGAGGACGGCTGGGAAGGATTCTTTATTTTCTTTCTCTTTCTCTATCTCTCTTTCTCTCTCTCTCTCTCTCTCGTTTTCAATGCCCAACGACTTGGCAGAGTCTGAAGATTTTCTTTTCGTTTTTCCAAGCAACGGCATCGCCGCTGATTGGGTCTTCTTTGGAAAAGGATCTACCGTGCTAAAATTGATTTCTCGTTCAATATCAAGAGAGAAAGAGAAAAAGAAAGAAGAAAAAGATATCTTCTTCTCTTATCATCTCGCACCGCACGATATTCGTGACATTTTTTCATTAGATCATATAATGTAATTGTACCACAAAGATTAAGCAATCTTCTAAATAACTTTCTTTCTTACGTATAAGTCTGTTTACGTACGTAAAGTAAAAAGAAAAAAAAAAAAAAAAAGAAAAAAAAAGAGAGAGAAAAGAGAAAAGTCGTCTTTTAAGGTCACCCCATTTCCCTAGCGAGGACAAAAAATAATAATAAAACGCGAAGGGTAACTCCAGAAGGGCCGCAAGGGTAATTTCATTAATTCAATTTCGAAGTGGTGCTGCGCACATCGTGAAACGAGAAAACTCACCGAGTGCAAAATAAACGTTCGCACCACGATCCTACTCCGCTGGATCGCGATAATTTTCCTGGAGCTTT